>NC_142344.1:31130848-31378348 GCF_054954075.1 Amborella trichopoda
TGAGGATAAAGTGGTTAATGCCATACACAAGCAGGGGGTTCACATGGAGATAGTGGCCTGACGAGGGATGACAAACAGAAGCAAACTTCACTGGGGATTAAGGTACGTGTATGACTCCCAGGGGGTGAAAGATGAGACTCCATGGAGAAGAGGTAAGCCGACTCCCTAAGGATAAGATAGTAAAGGAGTAGTGACTAGATGTGAAACAGACCCACTGGGGATTGAAGAGATAAGAATGACCCTAACTCTATTAGGGATAATGGGTTGCAGTACAAGTGTGACTTGCATTGGGGATGAGCGATAGTGGCCTGCTCCTGACTCTATTTGGGATGATAGGTCATGCATAGCTTTGGCATAGGTTACTTAAAATACAACCAGCGTCAGGTGCAGCGACCATTATTTGTTGAGAACTCAGCCAACTCTAAGTCTTTGAAAACACACTAACACTGCCTCTTAACCACTCAGCCGGTGCTAGGTCGTTAAAAATACAGTGGGGCTGAGGACGACATGTGCCACCACTGGCGCTGAGTTGCTGAGCACACAACCGGTGCTAAGTTTGTTGAAACACAGCCGGTACTAGGTCACTTCGACCACATAGCCAGCGCTGGGTTGTTAAAAACATAGCCGGCGCTGAGGACAGCCCGTATTATTGTTTCAACACGGTCAGTGCTAGGTTATCAAGCATACGACCGGTGCTAGGGCTGTTGAAACTCAACCGGTGCTAAGTCACTTCGACCGTAGTTGGGGCATGCTGAGCCCCTACAGACCGACTTACCGAGTATGACTAGCCAACCCCGACAATCTAGTACTCCACCTAGCTCTGACCCTCTAGAAGAAACGGTCAGCCATGGTGATCAACGAGCCTATTGATGCCCAAGAAGAGCGAATGAACATGTTCGAGGTGATGATGCAGTCCATTCGCGAAAAGATGGATTACCTGGAGGCCTCTAGGCCCCCTTCTTCTCACCATGAGGCCAACTCCCCGCCTGGAGAGGACACAACT
The DNA here is from genome assembly GCF_054954075.1 of Amborella trichopoda. Lineage (NCBI taxonomy): Eukaryota > Viridiplantae > Streptophyta > Magnoliopsida > Amborellales > Amborellaceae > Amborella > Amborella trichopoda. The sequence continues at coordinate 31,131,852 of NC_142344.1, forward strand.
CCCAGGCAAACTTCCCCACCGACCTCCCAAGACAGTCCTGCTCCCCGCATGGTTTCGCAAGCCGATATAGATGTCATGGTGACCCACAGTCTCAAGAGTAAGATCCTGGGCATGCAAGGGGCGCCAATTTACAAAAATCCATACCCCTTGTATATCGACCAGGTATCATTTCCCCCAGACTATCAAAAAGGGAAGCTCCCCCTATTCAATGGTACTACATCCCCGCACAAGCATATCGCTCACTTCCAAGCGGCTTGTCGAGAGACGACAGTTGACGGGCGACTCCTCCTCCATCAGTTCGTCGAGACTCTGGAAGAGCCATCCTTCCAATGGTATGCTAGGCTACCTCCAAGCTCGGGACACACTTGGCAAGAAATAGAGCAATTGTTTTACAAGCGTTTCTATGAAATCCAGAGAATTGTGGAAACCATCGAGCTCCTCACTCTGAATCAGGAGAGTGATGAGCTAGTCGATAAGTTCATCACTCGATAGATATAGTTGGCAACCTATCATGCCACTCCCATGATTGAAAGAGAAATAATTCAGACCTGTATATGAAATATGCTGCCTGAGATCGCCATGCATGTTGAGGCTTCCAATCCAGCCTCCTTGTCAGAGCTCATCTATAAAGAGGCTCGTATAGAAGGTCTGTCTAAGCACCATGGAGGATCTCGTCAGTAGCCCTCTAGCTCAGGAAATGGTTGAGGCAATGGAAATTCTCGCTCCAATAATCGGGGCAACCAGCAAAAAGGGACGATTAGTGCCGCTGTCACTGTGACTGACACTAAGAAAGGTGCCCCTCAAACCTTGGATCTCTCCAAAGGGGTAGTCACAACCAAGGCACAGCTCAGGCTGAAGGCAAGCAACAACAGTCCTATAACAAGTCCCGCCCCCTAAAAGTATAAATCAAAGTGACTACTGGATCCAGCACTAGAACAAGGTGTACCCCTTCGAGAAGGAATGGGTTCCTGTGCTACTTCGATTACTACTAGAGCAAAACATGATCCAGCTGCTGGAGGTCAAATCCCCAGAGCAGGCTGAACAGGAGACACACGAGAGATACTGCGTCTATCATAGGAGAGTAGGCCACCCCACTCAAGAGTGTTATACGCTCAAAGACATTATCGAAGCCCTTATTAACAAGGGTCAGATAAAGCTCGAAGAGCTAAAGAAAGCATTTGAGGCAATTAAGGCTTCCCACGTAGCAACAATGCAAGAGGGAGACGAGGCACCTATTGTCCTTCGTGCAGTATTCTCCATAATGCTCGAAGAAGGTCTCAAGATACTGAAGCCGACAAGGCAGCCCAAGTTCCTGCCTCCAAGAATTGAGAACCTCTAATGTCTGTATCATCTGATACGAGGCCATGACCTGATCAAATGTACTGACTTGCACAAGCTCTTGGAAAAGAAGATGTAGCACCACCAAGAAGTTCATGATAACCCAAAAGGACACCCTCAAGTCCCTGCTCTACCAGTGCAAGAATACCTTTCGACACAAGCCTAGGGAAGTGCACTAGACCCTCAGCAGGCCCTCTTCGAGGCGATGCTTCAACAGGGTCTTGTCACTCTCAAGCCCGCCTGGCAACTAGGCGTCTTGCCCAGGGTACGGAAAATCTCTGGTGCCTATATCACCAGGTATGGGGTCATGAGCTAAGGGAATCTCTGGGTTCGAAGCTGCAGTCGCGGTGAAGGTACAAAAAGGATACATTGTTTGTGTCGTTCTCCCAGAATGCTTCCAAGCCATCACTCCCCTCCAAGAGGAAATCTCATTACAGGTCCCCTATGAGCATACACTAGACCCTTCAGAGCCCTTGACTTCTCAGTATTGGGAAGTCTACTGTAGACGAAGTAGGCTCAAGTCCCCGAAGCGTGAGGCAGTCAGCGAAGCTAGGGCTACTCATCAGCCCGATAAGACAGACCAAACACCTCCCAAGGGATCCAGAAGGAGACGAGCGCCAAGGTCTACTGGCCGAAGGAGCTATATCCCTCAACCACTAGTTGAGGAGCAATTCCTCAAGCCCCTTCCTCCACTGCCGACCTTACAAGACTTCATCCGAGGCGCAACTCGCCTTAGCCCATCATCCAATCAGGTGGATGTCCCTGAGTCATCAATTTCTTGGGACTCATCCTATGCGGGTGACGACGTTAAAAGCATCTCCAATGGTCAGAGCTAGGGCAAGACCTAAAATACCCCTTGCACATGTCCAATTCTAGTGACAATGTAAAACGTTGCCCTGAACACTCTAACTCCTCCTCTTCTTCTTCTCCTCCCTTTTCTTCTATCTCTTTCACAGGTACAGCTCAGCAATGTCCAAACTTCGAAGCTCTAAATAAAAAGCTCGAAGGCACCAACATTAGCAGGTCGCACTGGAAGAGCCTAAAAACGATGTTGGCCCAGTTAGTTGGATTCTTAACCTTCATTGATGCCTTGGCTGCCCAAGCCAACACCGAGCCATCTTCAAGCTCATGTTCCAATGATGCGTCCCATATGGTTCAGATCTCGAAAGTATCATCCAGCACGGGGAAAATGAGCCTAAGATCAGGGAAGAAGCTACAGCCCACACCTCAAAAGCTCAAGGTCCTCGAGTTTCATGATCCTTCACTTTTCCCTAAGCCTCAACCTCAAGCCTCCACATCCCTAATACAAATCTTTATTACTTCCCCATCAACCCAGATTGCACCGGCCGAACAACAAAGTCAGCCAGTATCATAAACCAAAAACTGCTTCTAAACCTACCCTACCACCTAAACCAGTGACATGAACAACATCGTAGAAGGATGATGATGATAAAGTGAAATATGACATAGTTGGGCGTTTGAAAAAGCTTCCTGCCCTTCTAAGTATCTATGACGCCCTTATGTTGTCCAGAGACTACCGTATGGCTCTGGTTCAAGCCCTTTCTAACCCGGAGGTGTACGAGACTGAAGTGGAGCCTATTGAGGTGAACCCAGCCATCCTGAGTGGGTGCTTAGCGATCACCTTTTTCGAATCTAACCTTCAGTTGGGAGAAAAATTTCCCAATCACCCGCTCTTCGTGACTGGATTCAAGAGCAATGCATCCCGAATCGAAGCCAAGGATCCCCTAGATTGGAGTATTTACAACGAACAGGCTCACCAAATCATGAGAACCATGAATTATGAGCCCTTGTCTAATCAAACACTAAGGGGTGAGGAAGCAAATGCTCCCCTACTCAAGGTCATTGAAGCCACAGCAAGTTGTCAAAAGAAAAAGCAAGGAGTGGGCTATTCTTTTTTGTCTCACAGTGTGAAAGGGCAGAAACAATGAAGCAAAAAGAGAAGGAAGAGTAAAAGACATGCATCACACATAAAGAGGAAATAGCTATTTCCTTCATAAATCAAGGGGGCATTACAATCATCCTTTCCTTTACAATAGAAGAAATGAGAAGAAGAAGAAGAGAAAGAAGGCACTGTGAAAAATGGTTAATGATCTCATTGACCTTTCCCCTGCACACTTCGGCCGATGCCTTCGCTTGCTAGATATCTCCTCTCAGTTCGGCCACCAGCTCGGCCTCATGCTCCACCAAGCTCAGCGTTTTCCCCAAGGAGTATTTGAGGTCAAGCAGCTTCTGACCTAGCTCCTTATCCTCAACCCCCCAAGCCGCCATCTTCTTCTCCAATTTTTCAAGTTCCTGTGCCCACTTGGCTATTTTTGGCTATTTTCGCCTTCAAGGCCTTTACCCTGTTGTGGTGTGTTATAGCCTTCTTAGCAAAGGCAGAACTATGAGAGACAATAGCCTCCCTCTCTTGTAGCTGGGCCTCCACCAGTTCGCAGTTGTGTGCCAATGAGGCTTCCAAGGACTCTATCTGGTAGCCCCCTAGTCGCACTACAATTTCTTTCTCTTGCAAAGCCTTCACCCTCCATCCCTCCAGCTCATTCACGATGTTGTCAAAATACGGGATGGCCTCTGATGCGCCCCCTAGAGCAAGCTGCCTCAGTTGCATGAACGCGTCACCAAGCTCGGTCAGGGGTAGCTCCTTCATCTTTTGAACGCCTACCCGAAGCATCTCCATGATAATTCCAGGCTTTCCACAGAGGATGGGCATAGGCGGCGCAGCATGCATGACCACAACAGGAGAATCCCTAGCTACAGCCACGGGACTCACAGGAACAGTGGCTAGATGGGTCACTGGCGTATCGAGAGAGACCACGAAAGCCAAGGCCTCAAGCTCGCCAGATTCAGGGGCAACCTCACGCTGCCCTGGTATCTCAGCAACAACCCTCTCGCTCAAATCCCCTCCCATGACCTCTTTGGGCTCGACCCTCACATGTTCAGGTGTTGCAGTGTCGCCCTCTGTAGGCTCCGCAGCCTCAACCCGGGCAAGGGCGACCTCCCCTCCTAGAGCTACCGGTAGCCTCCTCTCCCGGGGTGGTGTCTTTTTCTTGCTTCCTCTCTTCTTGAACCCCCACCTCTGCCTCAGTAGGTGCGACGCCTCTCCCCTCTCCTTCTTCGCCCTTATCCGCCAGGACAATCATTTCAGCTATAGGCTCTTCCACAAGGCCCGCCTCTTCTACAGCCAGGGGTACCGCCTCTGAACCCTCGAGGTCAGCCCCTTGAAGATGTCCTGGCTCTTCGACCTCTTATATAGCTACGTTGCTCGAGGCAGCGACTTCGTGCTGCTCGGGTAGCCCTTCTTCAGTCTCTGGAGCCCCGGCCTCCTCTATCACCACAGGCCCCCCTATTTTGAGCAGAGCTTGGGCTGCCCCTTCCATGACTGTATCCTCTACTTCAGTAAGTGCAGCAGCTTCCTAGACCACAGCAATTTCCTCACCTTGAGCAGCACCCTCAAGGCTTGCATTGCCAGCCCCATTGATCTCCATTGGAACTGGACCCTCTCCCTCAGCTACTGGCCTCACTTCCTGGCACCAGCTGGAACCTTTGAGGAGCCAGAAGAAGGCTCAGGTGAAAAAGAAGATGAATCCTCCAGAGCGGAAGGTGAATCTAAGACCACTGGAGACACATAGGACTCTAAGGAAGTAGGTGGCGCAGAACCATCAACCGGCTCTCGAACCAATGGAAGCTTAGGCCCCTTGCGCTTCGAATCCCGTCCTGCAAGATGAGTTGGTGCACGAGGAATAGCCGTGGCAGCCCGCTTCCCCATTGCTTGAGATGGTGCAAATGTCTCAGAAACACCCCCTCGAGAAGAGTCGGCAGCAAGTTTACTGTGAGGGCCGCTGTTTATCAACTTGTTCAAGTCTTGGACCGGGCGCTCTTCATACCCCGAAACCTTGTGGCCTTCCTTCCACTGGAAAATAGCAAAGAGGTTGTCGAAGATGCTCTATGTCTTCTTCCCCATGTCAAGAAACAGTGGCAGAGACTTGTCCACGACAATTTGACGGGGCCGCCCAACACCGCGCCAGTCCCAGGGGAAGCTCAGGGTGAATACCTCCCCTAATGGAGGAGTCCTCGCCAGTAATACGTTTTCTATTTTTTTTCTATTCATCAAAACATAATCATTTATTACAATGGGTCATTCCCCTTTTATTCCCTTCCAAAACCTCCTAAAATATCTCCTTACAAAATAACCAATATGTTCACTAGACAAAACAAATCTTGTCATTGGATGCTTCTATCCACGTCCCCACCCAAATGATAAAACCTCATATGAGTAGAAACCTTCCTCAAAGAAAACTCACACACAAAGAAAGAAATGTGGATAAAAAAAAGGACTTATCTTTCCTAAAAACGATCTCTTATTATCTTAGAAAAAGCTTGCTAGAAATTGATTTTATCAAACTAACCAAAAAACAAAAACGATTGTAATCCTATTTGTAATATTTATTCCTAACAAGATAAAAACAAAAATATATTCATAAAAAAAATAACGAAGTAATAAAGGTCCCTTAAAATTAATATTATCCATCAATCTCTTGATCTGTATCATTTTCCCCATTTGGAGAAAGCTCATTCTCGAGTTTTGAAATAAGTTAAGATGAAGTCTATGTCAGTTAACTCGAATATTATAAACACGATCTTGGGGTTTGCGGGTTACTACACTAATCAAAACATAGTGATCGTGCATTGAAACTAAGAAACCCTCGAGGAAAGGATCAATGTATGTCAATAAAATATGTTCCGCCACATATACTTATTGAAATTGAATCAGTTCATCCATTTAGCCCTGCTGAATTTGTCTAGATTGGAACACATCACGAGTGTATCTTTAATATTAGTGTTAGATTCTAAGACTGAACCGATAACTTCACCTATCTATTCTCCTTTGAGTGCTTCATCTTTTTCCTCATCAAATATCAATTCAACCATGAAATCTTGATTATCATCGTAGATCATAATTCGTACGAAATGTTATTCTTCATTAAATATGTAACAAAAACTGATGGCACATCTACAACTTGCTGATTTTTTATACGAACTAGGCCAAAATCAACCTCGTTCTCTTTCAAATCATGTAGATCAACTAAATCCTATGATCTATTTTCCCAAACATGAGGCTTCAGACATGCATAGATCGGGTTCTTGAATACAGCTTTCGACTTACTACCGTTAATCATAGTGTGCTGGGACTGGTTTTGCGTTAAACGTTGGGTCAGCTCCTCAACTTGCCATCTCAAATTTTCTAACTAAATATCTTGAATGTCTCGTTCTTGATAGATGGGCTTATTCCCGGAACCCGGTTGTTAACCACGTTCATCAACCATGATGCCTTAGTGATGAACACCACGATCTACAAGAACCTATGCTCAGATACTACCTCACATATAGGAAAAGTCACCGGCATCCAATAACCAGCGATCTAGTTACGTTTTAGAGAGAAACAAAACAATATAGAAGATATCGCAAGAAGACACGATAATGGACAGTTGAGACCTCCTACCGCATACTCGTAACAAGAAACAGACAAAAAGAAAAGAAAAAAAAATCACAAAGGCTCTCTCTCTGTCTAAATTGTTGATGTTTCTTTTTTCCTTTCATCAAAACATAACCAACTTTTATAATGGGTCATTTTCATTTTATTCACTTCCAAAGTCTCCTAAAATATTTGCCAACTAAATAATAACTAACCAAACAATATATTGCCTTTAAAAGCGTTTATCTACATCCCAAACTAAATAATAAACCCCATCTAATTAGAAGCCTTCCTAAAAGTTGACCTAAACGAAAAAGACTCTCTTTCTCATTATCTTTAAAAAAAACTTGCTAAAAATTATACTTTATCAAACTAACCAAATAAAGAAAAACATATTAATCCTATTTCTAACAATTATCTCTAACAAATTAAGTCTCTCAAAAATTTAAAGGAAAAACATTACGTCCATCCATCTGCATCAATTCTTTTGCTTATTTTTTTCAACATGGTGCTTAATGGTTGGGTTTTTTGATCGGGATGCGTACACCTGGTGTAAGTGTTTTCATGATTCGGCCCCCCTTGGAAGAGAGGGGTCAAAAGCATGGTTTTAATCTCAATGTAGTGACCCTCCTCGAATGATGGCCTCGCCAAGTTGACAGCCCAGGCCTTGCCCTTGTCTTTAGGGCTTGACTTGATGCTCATTACTTCAATCTAGAAAATGAATGTTGATTACTTCATTCTTCAATCTAGAGGAGAAGGCATCATTTCGACGGACATGCCTTTTACCCAGTATTTGTAAAATCAAACCAGAACGGTTAACTGAGAAAGGAGCCGGAAGTGGTTTAATCAGTCTAATCGGTAAATCGGTCGATTCAACCATTCTAATTGAGCAAGATCCATGCAGCAAAAAAATTGTTGAATAAAATGAATAATATGTAAAAACAAATCTACTAAAATAGGAAAAGCATATAAAGAACGATTAAAACAAAACACATTCAAATGAAGTTGAAAATTAATGAAAAAATGGATATTAAAAGTGAGTATTAATGAGCAAAGCAATTTTAAATATTTAACATAATGTAAAAAATAGTAAAAAATGTATTACAAATCAAATTCCTTATTTTTTATAATTTATAGATATTTTTTTGACGATCACAAAAACTGCCAAAAATCGGAACAGGCAAGGGGCCAGTTTTTTTCTATTTTTTTGTTTCCATATTGTATTAAAATAAATCTACTACTAAATTTAGGAAAAATACAATCATTACATAAAGGGTAGAGCGAAGGATCTATACAATCAAAGTAAACTGCACATTCAAATAGTGTCGAGAAATGTGGTTTCAATACAAGAAATCTTTGTGATAGTCTTAAAATATATTTTTATCTTTGATTATAAAATTTAAAGCTTTAAAAATAATATAGATCGTGCAGATTTATGAAAACTTGAAAATCTTGAAAATTGATGGTCCAAAATTACGTTAAAGATGAAAATATAAAATTTAAAGCTTTCAAAATAGTATCGATCGAGCAGATCTATGAAAACTTGAAAATCTTTAAAATTGATGGTCCAAAATTACGTTAGATTCAATCTGCAACAACTTCCAATTTGAAAATAAGAAATCGCCATGAAGAGAGAAAAAATAAGAACTGTATTGAAAGAATAGAGAAAGCAAGAAGTAAGAAACAAGAATGTTTATGTTAAGACAAGAAGGGCTTAGATGTTGTTCGACGGATAAATTTGTTATCTATATGCCACTCTAGTTATGACAAAATACCCATGAACTTTGCTAATAACACCTTTGTCTCAACTCTGTGGCATTTTGTGTGAGAGGATTGTGTCCTATATATTTATGTTTTTAATGTATAAATAGTCACACGAGGGAAGAGGTCCTCTGCTCATGCCCACACTAGGAATAGAACTAAAGGCATCACATCCTCACCACAATGCCTTTTAAGCATCATAACGAGAAAAAGCAGGGGCGAGAATTTAATCTGATAAGATTTCTTTAAAACAATGATAAAAATCTGCATGAAATGAAATGGTTTCAAGGTTTGTATATCGAATACCATTAGCAATAAGCTATCATTAAACAATTCAAACCCCCTAGTAGCATGATGCAGTTTAAACAAATTAAGTTCATAATTCAGACAAAGTGAGCGATTTAAAACTGCTTGATATGGTTAATTTCAGGAAAGAAGAAAAAACTTAGACTAAAAATATTCAAAACATTGTATATGAAACAACCGTATCAAATATGGGTGCTGGAGAAGTTGGCGGCGCCGATTGGTGGCGGAAGCTCCCGCAAGTGGACATGCTGCAATTTAGGTATAAGGGAAGGCCAGCCATTGGGATTGCGGGTGAGCTCCAGAAGTGAATCCCTCACATGCTCTGCCTGTATGGCTTCGTTATCCCTCATCTGGCAACAAGACAAGCGCACCAATTTGCATCCTCAGAACCGAGAGGGAGGCGGCTCTGTCCCGGAGAAAGGATTGTTGAGACATACCTTGACTTTGAAGACATTAAGATCGAGGCTCATGTAAGTAGTGATATTAACATGTATTACTTCGAGGCCCAAGGCATCCATGGCCTGCATTATCCTTGCAAAACCACCACCGCTTTCCTCGCAAAATATCTTCAGGTTGAACTCATGGGCACCTACTTGGTTCACCTCAACCAGAACCTGAAAACAAACAGAAAACAAATCACCATTCCTTATTTCACTATTAGGTCGTTTTTGGAGATTAAGTAATGCAGAGAGATGAAGAAGAGAACGAGCAAGCTGAGATATCTGCTCTGAGAACGGACATACCTCTATTTGCTGCTGCTGAGCCTTGTCATCGGACAAGTCATTGTTGATGTTGGGGATATGCAGCAGGTGATGAGTAGTGGATGAGGATTCCTCAACCCGCCCCTCCATGATGCTAAAGCCACCATGGTTGTTGCTATCAGAGGAAGGGGTCGTAGCCGGAGGAGCACCACCATCGCCTCCATTCCCTTGTTGTTGCTGCTGCTGCTGCTCTTCCTCAGTTGTATCATCCAGCTCCTCCTGCAGTGCCTTCACTAGCATCTGCAGCACCTTTACATACTCTATGACATCACCCAAGATGGATGCCCTGTCCATCTATAAACAATCTCATACCCACGAAATTACATATGTTTACTTCAAAAAAAAAATGAGAGCATCGTTGAAAGATGAATAAAGGAAGATGGAAAAAAAGACTGAAACAGATTATAAAAATGAAAGTTTACAGTTTGAAAAAAAAAAAAACCAAGAGTAGGGGTTGGGTTGTCATGTTGGCCTGCCTTGGTGATCTTGGGCACGAGGGAGAGGAGGGTATAGAGCCTTTCACTGAGCCTCTTCCTTCCCTTCCTCCCAGCCACCAGGTTCTTAGACTAATGTTTCCTTCCAGACCTTCTCTTTTGTTCGTCGTCATCCTCATTGCAGTTAGAGATGGAGTCACCCCTCTGCTCACCCTCCTGCTCCACCTGTGATGAGGATGATGTTGATTTAAGATTGGGGAAAGAGATTGGAGGCTTCATCAGGCCATTGGAGAGCATGGAATCAGTAGAACCATCCAAGAGAACGTTGTTGTTCCTCTGCTGCTGTAAGCCATACGACCCCCAATCCGAAGGAGAAGGGACACCGGTCCATGGGGGGTGGTGATGCAAGTCCTTTTGCCTGCTGCCGAGCATTTGGTGGTGGTGGTAGTAGTATCTTCTTTCGTAATCTTCTTGTAGGTCTGTGGGGGATTCGGGCTCGAAACTTTGGTGGTTTCCGGCTAAGTTTTCTGATAAGAAATGGAAAGGTATTTCCTTTATGGAGGAAGATGAAGAAGAAGATATCATCATTGCTTCCTGCCTCTGCTGCTGCCAAGATTCCTAATGGAGAGGGTGTTCAGGGGGCCAATTTGCAGGCCACCGCTCCTCCATAACAAACTCAATCACCTCACGATCCTCTGATACCTGTTGTTATCATATTATCAAATCAAACACTCTTGAGAACTCCTTTTTCAATGTCTTTTTCTTTTCCTCTATTGCTTAAACTTGTCAGAATATCTGTTTTATATAATATAATATAATTATTTCGTGCATTTTAAAAAACTAATAAAATAAACAAGGATGAAATGGAGAGGGTGTCACCTTCTGAATTCCATTGCAGATGGAGTACAAAACAAAGAGTAAGACAGAAAGAACAGGTGCTTCACATTATCAAAAGCAAACAGCTCCACAAGGCCTCCTCCAGGAACCGGAATGAATGCCCTTGTATTATTATTATTTGTATTAGCCCCCACTTCCTGCACGATTAAACAAACAAAGAAATTGAATGCATCTCTTCCAAAATCTAAGAAAGAACGAATAAGAGTATTATTAGTACACTACCATCCTAAACAAACAAAGAAACTGAATGCCATCTCTTCCAAAAACTAAGAAAGAATGAAGAAGAGTTGTATCAGTACACTGCAATCCGTTAAGTGGGTGGGTTGAGTATTAGTATTAATCCATCTGGCCTGCCCGGACAAAAGCACCTGTGCATAAACCCTGATTTTTTTTGACAGAATAAGAATTAAGGTGGCCGGAAACTTAAAAAACCCGAATCAATCGATCAATGACATTGGTTGGTTAGGTTACCCAGCAGCAGCAGAGTCCAAAGGGATGGAGGTAGGCGACGCCAAGAGAAGGTGGCAGGACTGGGTCGGTGGATGGGGTAAAATTGTATCCCTGCAATTAAATTTAGATGCAAAAGACCCCGCCAAACCATTCTCACTATCTCCATTTTCAGTAACTCCCCTGCAGCAACACCCCACTCATTCAATACTCCTATACATAAATTTTCAGATCAATCATAATTTATTTATAAAAAATAAGTTTTCCCCAATTACAACAAAAACAGAGAAGAACCTTTCTCTCTTAGAAACAACAATGGCATGAGCTCGCCTCTGGTCGTTGCTGGGTTTCCAATACACACAGTAGTCCCAACACTTAGTAGCTAAAAGAGTTCTCAAACTCTCTTGGAAGTACCCACAAACTCTCTTTGGGAAGGTGAGATCTAAGTGATAGAAAACAATAATCTAATGATTATTAGGTGGTTCCAAAATTTCAGATCTAAAAATGCTCCCAAGTAAATCTTCTAACCATGGGAGTATTTGAACAATGTACACCAGTAGGAGAATAATATAAACTTAAACCTTTTCACATTTCTTGTCATTTTACGCCAAGGCTTTAGAATTTGTAGGTTTTCTGCATTCTCATTTCATCCCCAATTTTTGAAAATATATATTTGTGACATTTTCAAACCTCACTTTGAGGTCTGAAGGAACAAACGCAATATGAGAAAACCAAGCGACTGTAAGGGATGAGAGATCCTTAGCATGTATCAGAGAAGTGAACCATAAAGGTACTCAAAAGAAAACCACCAGATCTGCTGATTTTCCACTATAAAATGCCTTCACCCAAAAGAAAAAGAAAAAGAAAACATAGCATGACAGAACAAATCGGATTAATCCGGACAAGGCTCTCATACCATGTAGAGAAAAACATTTCTGTCTTGATCTTGTTGGAGAAGTCCCATAATCTATAAAGTAGTTGATGCATTACACGACCTCTCTAATAAACAAAAAAGGAAAGAAAATATCCGAAAATATGTGTAAGATATGCATACTTTCCATTCACGCACAAAAAGTCAGTTCAAAACTTCTACCTTCGAACAACTTCCAATAACCAAAAAAGCAAAGTGCGGTGGGAAGTCTGATCTTCTAACTTCGAACTCACATATTACACTTGGACTTAGCTTGATTTGGAGTTTCTAGTGAGCGTTTCTAGTGATTTGGATATACAAAGGGAGGTGCCCCTAATGTGGCATGCCCCAAGAGTTCTAAAGGGTTATAAAAAATTCTAGATCTAGACATGGTAAACCCCCGATTTAAAAAAAGTGTGGCCTTACGTGCTTCCCGACTTAGATAATTCAACAAGGCTAATAGGATCGTTGTGTATCGTTTGTTTGGTAAATGGGTGTGGGGTGTATCAAGTCCTAAGAGAGTAATTTTAGACAAAGTCGAGTCTTCCTAGTTGTTTTTGGATTATTTTGAGTTATAATTGATTAATTTATTACAATTTTCAGGAACATAATTCGTATTAGAATTTTGAATTCAAGTTTGTACTCTGCCTTGAATTAAGCCATTTTTATTTAGTGATAAAAAGAAAGGTTATATGTATTTAAGGTTCTTTTTCTTATTTACAATATTGTTTTCTAGCACATGTAAGTAAAATCGAATATAAAAGTCTTATTTCTTCCTTACTACTCCAGTTTTCAGCAAAATCCGAGAAGATTTCCGATAAAAACCATCTCTGATGTATGATGCAAACTAGTTAAAATTAAGATCAATAGAAACTAGTGGGGTCCTTCAAATTATAGTTAAAAAAGAATCCAGATGTGGAGAGATCAGGGTTCCTTGAGAACTATTAGTAGATCCAGCTTGAGATCAATCAACATTTTTCAGAAAACTATAAAATTGAAAAACAAACTTAAAATTAAACTAAAACTAAACTAAATTAAAATTAAATAAAAGAAATAAAAGATCTTACCTAGTCGGGTAAGTTAGCCTGACAACCCGAAGACCCATAGTTGGTGCCCATATCAAACCACGGGTTGTTTACACTATATTCCTTTGCTTTTCTTCATAAAGAACGCCTAGGTTTAGGTTTAGAAATGAAAATTAGGATTTTACTATATAGAATTGAAGTTGGTAGGATTCCTTGCACATAGGGTCAGGATTTCCTTGATCTAGGTTTTAGGTTGGAGTTTCTAAGGTTTTTGGCTAGCTTATGGTTTCTCTCTTTAGGGTTTTCTCTCTCTAATTCTTAAAAGGCTCAAACCTATTAGTTTAGTATGTATTGGGCCTATTATAGACTCTTCCACACATTTCTACGTGTTTTCTAGAAGTTTCCAACATGTTTATCTCTCAAAAAACAATTTGAATAGGTTTAAGTTGGTGGACATCGGACCCCCGAGCAAATGGGTCAATTTTTGGGTGGACATCGGAGTTTTGAAATCTGAATAGGTTTAGACACTAGACCTCTCAGTGTTTTGGGTTTTCTTTTACTTTGTACACCTGACCCCTGTGCACCTAGAAATATGTGTTTGACCTAAATAGGATTTCAACCGAACAAAAATTTTTCGGGCCATAACTTTGAAATCATAAATCGGATTCAGGTGAGACTTGGACCATTGGAAAGATCTTGATCTATTCTTCTTAAAATAAGATCTAGCCTAATTTAAGAAAAAGGCGGAAATGCAGTTACATCATGTATAGACTGACAAACTACTTTATTTTAGAAAACATTTTACAAATTTTGAAAGTAAAGGGCAATTTTAAAAAACAGAACCAGGAATTCGGGCATACGAATTTAATAAAGAAATTCAGACTTTTAAAAAATATTAGTGGTGACTTTTTAGTCCAAAATATTCCAAAACAAATCGAAATTATCATATTCCTAATCCAATTGGGGCTAAAAAATTAGTTTCAATAATTTCAAGCCTAACTCTAGTCTAAACCAATAAACGCACCCTCTAAATTCCCAGAAAAATCACTAAAAAATCGTCAGAAAAATTCTTAGATAACTAGGAAATTCTCAAAAAAATTCCAGATAATTAGGAGAACCCTATAGAAAATTAGAAAAATCCTAAAAAATTATTAAAAAATCTAAAAAAACTAGGAAATTCATCTAAAATACCTAGAAAATAGTAAAAGCTTCTAAGTCCAAATTCTCTCCAAAATTCTACTAAAATAAAAATCTTAAGAACAAGTTCTCCTAGATCTGAACCAAAATATTAAAGCCATACTTCGAAAAACTTAGAGAAGGCATAAAGATGTGTAAATCATTATGCGATTCGGATATGAGCCCCAACTCTGGGTTTCTCAGATATATGATATTTCTCTCTTTTATTTGTTTATTTATTTATTTATTTATTTTTATTATGTCTATTTTTATTTTTCGAGTTATTTATTTATTTCTTAGATTAAGTTAGAATTAGAAGCTTTTTAAAGTCTTATAAATGGAATTTATAGTTGGCACTACGAAAAGGATTAGTGGAGAACCAAATATGCAAAGATCTGTGATGCCCCTAAACCTACAATTAGAGCGACCCCACTCTCTTTATTAATTTTTTAAATTTCAATCATTCTACAAGAGATTGGAGTTGATCTAGCTAAAAAATCGGTGCAAATTCTTGCACAAACAGTCTCATAATAAGTGCAAATTCACCATGGAGTCTCGTAATAGGCAAATTTTATACACAATTTAGAATAACTAGGGGGTTCATAAAGCAGATGTTATCCCTGTTACTTTATGAATTTACCAAAGGATTAACTTAAATTTATGCGAGTCAAACATTTTAGTCCAGATATAGTATAGATCATGTGTAACTTAGGTGAAGAAATAAAAATTTATTGTGAAATAAGTTTTTCTCAAATAGGTTATCGGACAAAGTTAGGGTCGGTTAAAATTATACCTAAACAGCTACCCCCTGAATGACGAACGTGGATTGAAGAGTTGTATGTGATATTCAGAAGTTTTGAATGGTGGGATGTATGTAGAATAATTTTAGGAACCATGAGGCTAAACCAATGCTTCATACGATTTTCTGGGAGCTTAAGCATTGCATTTTCATGAAATTTAATTTCCTTCATATATAAAAAATGGTCAATATTCCTTCAATTTTGCCAAGTAGTAAGATGTGAGCAGTCTCGAGGTGGCATTTCACTTTCTCATGCAATGCTTTAATTGAGATATCATATCGAGTACATTTCATTATGAAATGAATGTTTTAATCACCCCAATAGATAATCTTATCTGTGATCGTGATAATTTTTTAGTACAATGGATGAAAAGGGCAGATTGTACATCTTCTGCAAATAGAATCGTAAAGGCCTTATCTCGTTGGATGTCTGTAACAACTTGTGACCATTAAATTACCTCAGTTTACAATGCATGTTTCTGATCTATGTAAACAAGAGTTGTGCATTGAAAGTTCGTCAGAGAGCAATGCAAACATTTTTCTGCAGTAGGATTTCCCGAGTTGAGTGAATCCCAAGAAATAGTCTAACATGGGGTTATCAAAGGGTTACTTTGGAATAGTTGTGGAATGGAATGAAATATGAGAGTTTGATTGTCCCCATGTAATCTAGAATGAGAAGTTTGAGTTTTTATCATCATGGGGATTTTTTATGTTGAAAGCAGAGGTAGAGAGTCACCTTTTAAACGTGTTGGATGCAGATCAAGCCTATATGACTATGAAAAAGAATTTTGTGAATATCCTGGATTAGATGGGAGACTCGTTGTTTCTTTTTTTTTTTTTTTTCTTTTTTTTCCTTCAACATGTAATTTTTTTTGGGGTTACATGTATGGATGGCCCCATACGTTTCGTATGATAGAATCTATTTTTATCTAACTGTCTTCTCTAATGGGTTGTGTACAATAGTGATCGTGGATACTTCTTATTTCAACTACAAATAGTTGTTCGAGCCAAATAGTTGCATCACACCTTTAATTGTAGAGCATTTTGTAAAATTGCCCCTTTGTTATCAACTTCATTTTTTTTTTCTCTTTCTCTTTTCCATAGCCAATTCTTCTGACTTCGAACAATTTCATTGTCTTAGGCACGAGAAGAATGAAGTGGGGCCTTCAACCCTCGTCCCTCCTCAATCTTCTGAGGATCATTGTCTTAGGCACGAGAAGAATGAAGTGGGGCCTTCAACCCTCATCCCTCCTCAATCTTCTGAGGATCATGTGAAAAATATCTCAAAGGAACCTGTACCTGGTGGAAAATATGAATTTGGAGATGAGGCTTCTATGGAGGAACCAATTTCCAAACCATCGTCTCCCACCAGAGATGTTGTAGATTGGCTCATGTAGATTATTGCGAATTTAGAGGGCCATGTAGATTGGCTCATGCAATAGGTCAAATGAAGAGCGGGACGCAGTGATGAAGTTGAAGGCTACAGTAAACAAGCACAATCGGCAATTGAAACAATTGAGTCATCACCTGAAATTGATGAACGAATGCCTCATGTCTGATCGTCACTTGTGACAACATTTGTCACAATTTTCGGGCCTTGGGCAACTTAAAGTATGGTGACGAGTCTATGGATCATGAAACAAAGGTAGTCTATAGCTGCATGCGTGCTTTGGCACGTGTCAAAAGCAAGGGACAGAGGTCCCATTTTTTATAGCCGTGGTCACTTAAATTAGGTATTTTTCCTTTATTTCTAAGGTTATTATAATTTTCATTTTCTTAACAAGACCATTGTACAACTATTTTTGGTTGCAATGGCAGATATAAAATATAGTACGTCTCCTTTTCTCTTTATCCAGGGGTACGCCCTAAAGAATTTTTCTTGTATCACATTTTTTTCTTATGGCCTATGATAAGACATAGCCATCGGGAGAGAGATGTGTCTCCCGGCAAATTTCCTCATAGATTTCCTCAAAATGATAAATCTCTACGGGAAATTAATTCTGAATGGATTTTCTAAGGAATTTCCATCCCACTTTCTTTAATTATTTTTTAAAAACGGGGAAAGTTGTTCTAGATGACTTCTCGACCCAACGATTACCTTGTCTTCATATTCTTTCAAGAATAATAAGACTGTTGGTACTCGTCGCGACTGTTTTGTCTTTTTGTGGTAACGATGCATGTCACAATTTGCATGCTTATAAATAGGTGGGCATACTTGCTTATCGTCGCATATTATCTTATGCAAAAAAATTTGTGTCGGTCATATTTCTTTCTTTTTGAGAGTGTAACTCTTCCTCTCTCCTGGTTTCTTCTTCGCTTACGGTCTATTATAGTCGTGGCATCTGAGAATATTATTCATTCCTCTAGCAGTGCAAAGGCATCATCTTTTGGCCGACCTTCTTTCCATCGAATTTTGGCAGAAGGTATAGTGCTTCCCACCCAATGGCGTACTACATATTTAGTAGAGGGGGTGGGGTTTCTAAGTGTGAAGGAGCCTTCCGGCCCAGCGTCTAAAGGAATTAATGTATAGAAGGACTGCACTGCTCCATTACTTAAGCATGTCACACAACACAGAACCTCTTCGATTACAATATTTGGGTTCTGTTTTCCGGGCAAGTAGAGTGGAGTGAGAAAAGTCCATGTCCTTTGAGGGAGAGCCCTCTTATTTAGTGGGGTAATCCTTGTCGACAGAGGAGCTCTGCGAGAGATATGAGGACCTCCTAGAAGGTATTGGGATACTAGGTGTTTATCAGTCCTAGATGTATTTTATGACAGCTGCATGTTAGTGGTAAAAGCATTTATGGAATATTGGTCTAGCATGACCAATTTTTGTTGGACAAAATAAAGAGAGAGAAGTATAACCCTCTTAGATATGAATAATATTAGCTTCTTCCCTATGGGGAGATATATGAGGTATTCCTTCCCTAGGAATATGTATCAGGGAGGAGAGGTAGTTTGTGTCCTACTCGTTGGTCCAAGGACTTAAAGGCATTACTCAGGGAGTATGAGGCCCTGAGCAATGCATACTGCGACGGTTTTGTGACTTTTAGCCAAGAGTTAGCCAACTTCTTCTAACCAATCGAAAGAAGAAATACTTACCGCAACCTTATGGTTGGCGAGGCTCAAGTTTCAAGAACCGACTTTGGAGGCATTGAGAATTTTTAGGAGGGTTGAATTGGCGACCTATCTGATCTTGTTATTGTTCCTCTTTGTCATTCATAGTACGAATGAGAGCCGTATCATAGCCAAAGGCAGATAGTTTGTGCTGCCAGGAAGGGAGTTTATCAGATCAACAGGCTCTAGATTTGTTTTTTGATTTACTATAAATGGGGGTGGATTGGTGCTTACTTCCCTTCCACCTATCACCTGAAGGTAGCTTATCCTTGAGAATGGGCTTCCTTCTGTGCTAATACCTTTGAACCTCATATGTCGGCACTTATAACACAAAATCCCTTGTGTCGACTACTAATGATGTAGCCATCGAGCACCGACTGACTCAGGCCAAGGAGAAGCATTAGGGAGACTAATGGGGTGGCTTTTTCCCTTTGCTTCCCAACATTAGGATAGGATGTGGGGTTTCAAGCCTTATGTCTCATCATCCTTTTCAAACAATAGGTTGATAGGATGTGGGTCTCTCTGGTCATCATCCGATCAGAAGACAACTTCTTCTTCTTCCTTATAGGAACGAGAAGCTTCCTCCTCCATCGGAGGGGAAGAAAGATTATTGTCCTTTCGTTGTGCTCTATGAGCTTTGCATCTCCCTAGGGTCAGCCTACCACATACCATGTTACACTCGAAAAATTCTCATATATCAATGACAAATGTATTTACACTTATCGAGATAATAGAATTGTTCTTGGCAAGCGGCCACAACTTCCATATATGCAACTTCAAGGAGTCATTGAAACTTAAATAACTTTGAAGAGATCCGCCTACCTATGACTCTTTTTTACAGATCCTCCTTAATTTGTGCCATGTCACTAAAAAGGGCTATGATAATGCCGACCTGTCCCCAGAACATGAAATAGCACAAAACACATAGAAGATACTTTATTAGGATTAGTTGAGTGACAATCTTCTAGATCCCATCCAATCGGAAGT
This sequence comes from Amborella trichopoda, assembly GCF_054954075.1. Classification (NCBI taxonomy): domain Eukaryota; kingdom Viridiplantae; phylum Streptophyta; class Magnoliopsida; order Amborellales; family Amborellaceae; genus Amborella; species Amborella trichopoda. Next base: position 31,151,298 of record NC_142344.1, read on the forward strand.
TTGTGGGAGGAAATTGAAGTCCTACCCCTTGGATCCTAGCATAAGGTTTGGTATGAGGTGTTGTTGGGGCCAAATGTCGATCTAGTTCTTCTTAGTAGGTATATAGTTATCGGTGCAACTAATCGCTTATTGAGGGTTTCATATATATTCAATGAGCTTGGATCATGTAGTCATCCTACTCTAGGTAGTCATTATTGGAATATTTTTTGGAGATCTTGGCTTTGGTGCTCTCCTTTGTATGTACTTAGTATTATCTACCATGCTAGTCAGTTGCTGAGGGTTTGATATACATTCAATACCTCCTTTGTACGCATAGAGCTTGGAACATATAGCCATCCCGCTATGGGGTAGGTCGAAGTTTCTTCAACAGTTGGTATGATGGACATTGTACCTAAGGAGGCTGCAAAGGTGTACCCGTGTACCTCACATGGAGGATTTCCTTGAGGCAGTTCCCTTATCTCGCACAAGGCAGGTGAAGCGCATGTTAAAACCCTTTCTGGATTCGAAAGAACTGGGAGATAAAATTAAAGCTGGTTTTGTAAAGATGGCAGATGAGCAAGTTTGACAATTACCCCCTACTCTGGCTGGTTTGATAACCTTTCCTTTTTTTTCCTACTACAAAATCAAGGAGGAACAACAGACAACCTATTATTACCAAATATGATAATCTTGGTTGTCTGACACCCATTATCCCTAAAAAGGGTTGTCACAACTGTACTTACCATAGTAAAATCCTCATAGGCATCCCTCCGTTGCTGAATAGGTCTTCGATGGGAATTCTGTTGTTGACTAGCAGTAGTTTGCAGGCAAGTGGCCATGTAACTCTTAGTCAAACATGCAGTATTGATTGGTACAGGAACACGAATTGTTCCCACTATGAAGGAAGTGGACAAATTAATTTACCCCCACCTCTTTCAAGAGCTGATTGAAGAGAAGAGATGTGAACTGCTCCCCAGTGGAGTCACCAAAGTGTTGGGGTGATTTTAAGTTAAAATGTATGAAGAATACATAACAAAATTTAAAGAACTTCAACAATCACTCTACTAGGATATACCCATGAGTAAAGCTTTATTTTAATTGAAAGGCTTCTATACTTCTCCTACCGCATAGAAGATATGTACTTCCCCCCATCCATTTGTTCAATTTTAGATCAAATGAGCTACTGTAGCATTTGATCTAGATCGACACCTCATAGTATTTTACAAATTATATGACTATGAAATTGAAACATTCCATCACCTTAATGGGGCACACCTAAAAAAAATATTAAAAAGAAGTTTTGATAAAATGTAATGACCCAACTACTTCTTAAAACTTTTAGGGATATTTTGTCATTTGATTTTATTGAGAATATTTTTCAAAGGTGTGAGTTTATTAGAAGAGTGGATGCCCAAAATTTGGTGTAAAAATGTTTTGTGAAAAAAAGAATTAAAAATAAATCTGTATAGATGCATGACATTGTGATTGGCGTCATCTCAACCGTCCATTCAGAATGGACAGTTGCATAAGGGAAATTATATAAGTTTTATGTTGTATGGGAAGCAGAAAGCTTTCCCTTATTTTATTTCTTCAAGTTATATGTAGACGCCTTGTTGATTACATTCATTGTCTCATTCAACAAAGATGTAAAACACCAAACTTCAATAAATCACATATGAATTCGTTAGAAAGATAAATATATAAGGACAAACGAGCAACTCTTACTACTATGGCTACTTGTATGAATTTAGTTCAAACATATACAATGGTAAACACACGTAAATATCTTGGTGTACCTGTTCTCTCTCAAGAACTGTATTTCTCAATCTATCCCACTTCACTTCTCTTTCATTCTGCTCTTGATGTCTTTGATAAAGCTATTTATAGTCATCAAACACTTCAATTAGTGACTCTCGATCTAGTCTAGTTGATGTCTTTGATAAAGCTATTTATAGTCATCAAACACTTCAATTAGTGACTCTCGATCAAATCCAGTAGTTACGTTGAGTGCATATAGTGGTCCCGTGTCTTGTTTTGATGATGACATGTGGTCTTGCATGATTGTTTGTGGATTCTAGAGTATTCATCTCGAATGTATGTTTGCATCATCTTTATGATGCATATCATTGTATCCTTTCAAGAAGTTTAGTGTATGTAACATAATAGGTTCAAATTCACCAAAGAGTTTCAAATAGGAAAATCAAGTTTGATACACAAGTTAGAATTATACTCTGACTATAGGTCATATATTTGATGTTGTTCTCGATACTTTATGAATGTACCAAAGCATCAACTCAAATTTATGTGAGTCCAACACTCTAGTTCCAATGTAATATCTGTCAAGTGTAACCTAAATAAAAAAAATTAGAATAAATTGCAGAGTAAGATTTTCTCAAAGATGCATCAAGAAAAAGTTGTAGTAGGCCAAAATTATACCCAAACAAGGCAGTAAAATAAATTGCGATATAATTGTCTCAAATTTGTCTAGATAGATTTAGTTTTGGAAAAAGGTTTGGCTTAGGGTAAATTTTAATAAGCTAAGAAAAGAAAACCGGATATGAGCATATTGCAAGACCTTATTCTAATTCATCACTAAGTATTCACCTTAAAAAAGGTTTTCGAATGCGTCAATGGAATTGAAAACCTAGACTGGTAGTTGAGGCTCAAGTGGTGCTACCATCACGACCTCAACCCCATTCCCACCATCTTTGCCAAGAAGATAACAAATATAAGATGCCAAATGAAGTTTAATATCTACACACGCGCACGTGCAGAGAGAGAGATGAGGTATAACAAAGTGATCCTGGAGAGATCGATTTATCATAGAATTGGACAATGATGATGGGAAGTTGCAGCCACGAGCTCAATCATATGATGATCAGCACTAAGCGTGCGTTTATGAGAATTTTAGTATGCCTGGAAATGTTTACAAGCTTGGGTTTTAGACCAGGTTTCCTTCATTTATTTTTCTGTTTTCTCGTTATTCCAAATATTTATTTCCTTATCTGTACATGCTACCTCTTTTGGATTAGAAACAGACTCACATAGAAACATATTCATGGCTTTGAAATTTTCATGCTAGTATATCAATTCCTATTGTGCATAAAATAGTTTTAAATAAACATATTTGGGATGTGACATTCTCTCTATCTACATACATAAGTAACAGCAAGATACACTTTAATGTCATGCCCAAAATCTCCAACTGCTGATGGGAAGATAATTCAAGGGCAAACACAAAAAAGAACCAGATTAGAGATGCCCAGCCACCAAAAACAGATTAAGAAATGCCTAGCTAAACATACCTCATTGACACTAGGTTCCAGCTATATTGTCATGTTTTTTGTAGCACAAATCAAGCTATTGACAACTAAGGCTACAATAGATAAGTGTTTTCTGCTGATCATCAACTCTAGAAGATTTTCGTAAAACCCCTGATGTAGAATGCAGCTTAATATACAAAGATTGAAGACAGAAGATGATGTAACTAGTAACTAATGTTGTGTTTTACCATAAGACAGACGTTCTAGAGCTTTGTTCCAACCTGAAATCACCATGTAAACTAAAGGTTAATACTTGAGAAGTGCATTAAGTAAAGGGTGTGGTTTCCACAAGTTTCTAACCTTAAACAATCAGAATAAGGTGCACCTCCAAACTTTGCTTTAAGGTGTAATTTTCGTGTCGAAAATTCTTAGGGTGGCCCGAGAATCTATTTTCACTCCAAATGTAAAACTTTAAATTCTACAAATAGTTCAAATCAAGCAGATCTATAAACGAATAAAAATCTTAAAAATAGACAGTCCGGATAAGGTATTGCAAGAAGAACATTTTTTGGGACTTCAAATCTTCTTTCATATGCATGCATCTCTATTTTGAGATGATCAATTAGATGGTTTTCCAATATCAAAAGAGTCTTTCTCAATGGATTTTTGAGGTGCAACTTAACTCTACAATTTAAGGCATCAACCTTATATAAACTTTTTCCTCAAGTTAATACATATAATTATGAGAATGTCACCTGGTCTACGTGTGAAATCAGGCTCTATGCCATTCCCATTGATATCCATGTGACTTGGTGTGACATACTTCCCAATTGTCACAACCACACCAGATCCATCATCAAGTTCAAATACCGATTGCATCAGTCCCTGTACACAGGTATCCAAACTGGAACCATGATCAAAGATTACAAAGAAGGCAAGAATTGATATAATAATGATATTGAGAAAACAAAATTACAAATGACTGTACTAATGACCTTGCCAAAAGATTTCTCCCCTACAAGCATTGCTCTGCAATTATCATGGAGTGTCGTTGCCACCTTAAAAACATTTCTGGTTATAAAATAAAAATTTTTGTATAACGTTTGAATCAAAACTAGGTTTATAAGGAGGTCGGGTGCTCACTAGTTCAGTTGCACTTGCAGTTCGGTTGTTAACAAGGACCTGTATTAGAAGTAACAGGAGGTTTTAGCCCTTCACATGCAACAAAACCAAGGCAAAGTAATAATTACACACAGCAGAAGACCTGAAACTGGGCTCGGTACTATCAAAAAATAGCAACTCAACGAGTAATAGCCCAATAGCTGGCTCATGCTCAACAAGGAGCTTTGAAATTAGCAGGTTAAACTGAATACATTTAGATCTATCAATCTAAATACATTTATATCTATCATAAAATAGTGGATATGCTGCCAAGGCTAGGGTATTCTTGTTATCACAAAAAACTGTGGATCTTATAATTTTCATGCCCAATGTGGCCATCAGAATATGAATCCGTAACATCTCCAATATAGTACTTCCTAACACCCGACATTCAACTTCAGTACTTGACCTGGCAACTATTTTTTGTTGCTTACCTTTCCATGATATCATGTTTTTCCCAAGATAAACATAAAGTCCAGAGACAGACCTTCCTGAATCTGGGTCACTAGCCCAATCAGCATTGGAATATCCCATTACTGATTCAATTTGAAAATTCTTCATATCAATTTTGTAATAGATTATGTCATCGCTCACTATTCCTTTAATGCATTTGATTATTCTCCTTGAGGCTACCATATGAGATGAAGTGGGCATGCATAAATTGACATACCTGATCATTGCATATTATACATTCGGCCATGTTAATATGACATACTGTAAAGCCCTTACAATACTCCTGTATTTCTCTAGTTCTCTTAAGAATTCCACTTCATCCCTGCTCAATCATTTATTCACAGCAACGGCTTTTCAAAAGGCTTATAATTCACATATTAATTTAGCATAACAAATCTTAGGCATATGTTTTTGAGATAGCTTAATTTCATTGGCATCTCGATCTACCTCTATCCCAAGAAAATACCTTACTTCTCAAGTCTTTCATTTGAAATTTATCCTTAAGAAATCTCTTCACATCAGCAATCAACACATATGAACTACTCGTAATTAAAATATCATCACCATATAGAAGCACTTACCTGCATCTTTTTTGGATGAATAGGGAGTGAACTACTGCAACTCTCTTAAATCCTTGCTCCTTTAATGTATTATGGAAACTTTGAAACTAGGTTCTTAATGCTTGCTTCAGTCCATAAATTGAGAAATTCAATTTGCACAGATACTCTCTTACTAAATCGTGGTGGCTGCTCCATGTAAACCTCCTCTCTCACACCATGAAGAAATGTATTCTTCACATCCAGCTGGTAGAGTAGCCAATTATAGGCCAAGGCTAATGATATACTAATGTGTACTGTCACAATCTTAACAACTGAACTTAAGGTTTCTTGATAATGGAGTCCGTATTGTTGAGTAAATCCTTCAGCTAACAATGCTGCCTTGGATCTCTATACTCCATCTGATTAATATTTCACCTTATATACCCATTTGCATCCTACCATATTTTTATTTTCTGGTCTTCTAACAATCTCCCACGTATTATTGATATGCATGGCCTTTATTTCTTCTTGCATAGCTTCAATCCACCTCTTATCATTTGTGGCCTCTAAGTATGTTAGTGACTCTTTAATCTTAAGATCTCACTCAAGAATGTGTGATATTCATTAGTGAAACTTCCAAATAGATGGTGAACGGAACCAAGAATATGGCACAAGACTTAAAACCTTCTTAGACGATAAACTACACAACTTTAATGTACACTACAATCACATGACACAAGGTACTTTTTGTCCTCAATTACAACTACTGAAACTGGAATTACAGCAACCTTAATTACATCCATATACTCTTAAAACCGAGGATTATAACTTAATTAGGATCCCTTTACAAAAGTCCGGCCAAATTATGCATGGAGAATGAGAAAACACCCCATAAAATCAAGTGCTTACAAAATTCAGCACTATTCAAATTTACAATGCCAATTAATAAATGAATTTCAAATACAAAACACCACAAAACTCAATATCCTAATTACAAAGTCCAATATGCTCAAGTTCTCAATGGATCATAATCATGAGAAGCCAATTAGAGCTCAGTATGCCTGGTTTATGGTCAACGTCTTAAAAACTTACCATACAATGACTATCTTGATGGCAATTCACAATTAGGCCAATTTCACAAAATTATCATAATGGGAAGCAATAAGCATCTCATGATCTACATTTTGCATGGGACTTTTAACAAAAGAGAGGCTCGATAAAACTTGGATCCAAGAGTGGGCAAATTGTGGGAGAGAATCAGGCATAAATATCACTTCAGTTTGGTGAGAAATCAAGTGGCATTGAATGGGAAATTTTTTTGTATAGCTTCTCCTTATAACTTCACCAAACCACCAAGGGGATGATTTCATTAGCCATTTTGGATCAAAAAATCTCGAAAAAAATCAATTAATTAAAAGCAAAAAATCTCAATAAAAATGCCTCAAAAAGTGAACTTAATCAACTAAATGTCATTTTTTTTAAGGGTTTGTTAAATACCAAACCCTCTTCGATATGAGTTAAAATCATCATCATCAGAGCTTTTACCCAACTATTTAAGATCGAATACTCGAATCCTAGTATGTTGTTCTACTCTATCAAGGGCCATATTCTCAATGAGGCCATGAGTCCCCATATCTTTTTACACTACATCCAACAATATCTTTTTGGGCCTACCCCTTACCTTTTTTATGCCTTCCACTTGAACCAACTGGCATCTCCTAACAAGTGTTGTGCTGAGTTTGCGTTGCACATGGTTAGCCCACATAAGTCTACTTTCTCTCATCTTATCGATGGTGGAGCCACACCTAAGTTATCCCGAATGTATTCAGTTTGAAATCTATTCCTTCTTGTCTTCCACTCATCTATCTCAACATCCTCATCTCAGCTACACGCACTTATGGGTATGTTATTTCTTGACCATGCAACTTTCTACCCCATAAAGCAAAGTTGGACTCATACTTGTCCTACAGAACTTCCCCTTCAACTCCATTGGTGTATGACGATTACATAAAAACTCCACTAGCACATCTCCACTTCGCCCAGGGAGCTCTAATTCTATGTGAGACATCTTCCTCAATCTCTCTCTTCCTAAATCTCTTTAATTTTTCTGGATTATCAATTCAAGATATTAAAAGTGCATTCTTTTTGGTATTTATCGGTAGTCGATCTTAACTACTTCCTCATCTCTACTCCTATTATTACTAAACTTGCAATTGATATACTTTGTCTTAGTTCAGCTAATTATAAAACTTTTATATTCTAAAGCATCCCTCCAAAGTTCAAACTTGGTGTTGATGTCGTTTCAGGTCTCATCGATCAAAACAATGTTGTCGGCAAACAATATACACTCTAGTACCTCATCTTGTAGGTGCCTAGTTAAGTCAACCATAACTATAATAAAGAGATATGGGCTCATTACTGAGCCCTAATGTAAATCGATTTCACCAAAACTCACTCGTCTTTACACTAGTTGTGCACACAATAATGAGCACTCACTTGTGCATATCTCTCACCAAGTCGATGTCGTATCTGGAGACTGTTTCTTTTCCAACACCTACCAAAGTAAATCTCGAAGTATTTTATTATAAGCTTTCTCTAGATCAATAAAAGACCATGTGGAGGTCTTTTCCCTTCATCTTAAACCTCTCAATCAGTTGCCTAAGTAGAAAAATAGCCTAAATTGTTGACCTACCTAGCATAAAACTGAATTGATTTTCTGATACACTTGTTTCATGCGTCAGTCATTGCTCAATCACTCTCTTCCAGTGTAGCTTATAAGCTTGATCCCTCGATAGTTCCTTTGATATGAGTTACAATACCTAATTAAAAAGAAAAATAAACCAAACGATAAACGCATACATTCGGAAATCATATGATGTCTCAAATAGTCAAACACTCAAGAAAATCATGTATATAAATCACAAGTCATAAAATAATAAAATATTAAAGTTTCAACTCTTTGTACAAAAGGCATCGAATGTTTCAAACAAGCATGATGAACTAATAAAGGAAACTGAGATTCACCAATCATAAACACTAGCTATATCAATGCCCCTTCTACTACCAGATGCATTTTAAGCTGATAACAGCGTAAGGCCATAATCATCAGAGTCATCCCCTTCCTCCAAATACTGCTCATCTACCCTGATCTCCTCTAAATCTACCCTTGTCTACCCAATGGCTCTCTTCCCTTTTGTTTGTAATCTAGTGACTCGTGAAGGGATTTGCAGTGAACCTACAACCCCTTTAACTTGGCTCCATGTTAGTCCCTCTCCATGGAAGACTTCTTCATCATCATCATTATCTACCACCCACTCATTGGGATCATCCGTTTTCTTCAGAACAATGGGGTTCAATGTCGTGTCCTCTATTTAACACTCCTTCAGCTTTAGGTTGAATTCCACATACACAAGGTTATTCATCTTTTTATGCTCAAGCCTATTCCTCTTCTTTGTATGCACCTATGAAATATTTATTAATTTGGAATATGTCCATAGGTTCAACACATTATGTCAAAAATTGCAAAGTTCATGTCAAAACTCAAAAGTCTATCAAGCATGTAGTATCTACCGTCAGGAATGTGTTGAAGTTGCACTCGCAACCAGATGAGCTACAAGTCAAATTAAGAATGCAAGTAGCCATCTACCCTGACGCCTAGGAGCCCACATTGGTACAAGCCCCTCCATCTCGTTTGACTAGGCCTGGGCGATGCGCCAAAGGCTTCTGCCTACCTAAGTGACCCGCCTAGGTGCTCAGGCAGGCAAATTTTCCAACACTGATTCCAAACTTCCCTCCACTAATCTCAAATTCAATTAACATTGAATTTGACTTGCTCCCACAAATGCACATGCTTAATCACTTTAATTAGATGAAGAAACATAGGTAGGGGCTTGCCCCTAAGGTAATTATTCATACATTCTAGAATCTACTTGAATTTATTAATTCCATTCAATTCCAAGTCACATGGGTGTACATGCTCACCCAATCACATGATGCCACATAGGATAGGCGGTTATATGAGCTTATGTTTTAAATCATAATTTTGAACCCTATGCCCCGTCTAGAAGCTTTCCCCATAGGCACACAACCACCAAACCAACACATTGAACATGTGCTCAAAACAATTTCTCATTTGTCACAAATTACATAAAATCACCAAAATATGCTATAAAGCCTCACATGAACGAATATACTAATGACAAGGGAGTCTAGCATGGTGGTTGATGTGACTGCCATGTCATCTCCTCAAGGGGCTGACATGAATCCCCACATGGTCCCACATGTTACTCATTGGCCAGTTGGGTATCACATTTGGGACTCAAGGTGACCCACCTTTGATTATCATTTGTTCAAGACAAATCTGTAAATCCATACTTTCAGCCTAGCAATATTCAAAAAAAATAATCAAAATTTCCCAAAAATTCTCTAAACCATCCTCCATCAAAATAACACAATTTGGTATTATATAAAAAATATTAATGAGGGGAACTAGAATCCTATGGAAATGAATTGGACATCGAATACTCCACTTGGCTAGACCTCGAATATAAAATCACCTCAAAAAGACCTAGCAAACCCATGACCCAAAGTGTTAGACAAGGGCTCATACTAGGTTTATCAAAGTCAATTCAATATGTGGCTTGGGACTCTCAGCTTGTAGTGGATTAAAAGTGCACCTCTGACGGCATGCACTCTAGTGGATGCGGGGTCCTCTCTCGACACATGCATATCTCTTCCGAGTGAATAAACTATGGAAAAGGGGTTTTCCATTTGCAACTATTTATGCATATGCTATGAGGAGGTTCAAGGTTAAGGTTTAGACAATATCCTCTGAGCCAAACCTTCTCATACACACAAAATACTTGAACTCATATCGTACTCCATAATCAATCTCACATACTGCCCTAGCCAACACTCAAGGTTCCCGAGAGAGCGATCTTCAATCCTGAGTTCCCTTGAAACTCGAGATAAATCCAAAGGGCGAGATCGAGGCACCTAACCAGTTGCTTATAGTGCGAAATCAGAGAGATCTGCAAAGGAAGATGCCTCAGAACTTAACACCACAAACTGATTTTAAAAGAAGATGATAGAGAATGTGGGGAAAATCAAATTCTGGTATGAGCTCAGATCCGCTGAGAAACGAGCGGATCTGTTCTCTAATCTGTGACAGCGTCAGCATTGATCCAAATATGAAACATGAAATAAAAAACAATAAAAACTAATCTAATCTAATTAAAATGAAATAAAGGAAGAAAATAAATAATAAAAGAGTAAGAAACGATACCAAACCGGACCAGATGGCCCGGGACTTTCAAGCCTTATGGGGCTCGCCTGTATCAGAACCGGTCCTCTTTTGTCGCTCTAAGTTGGATGTTCACTAGAAAGTCTCTGGTTGAAGAAGGGTGGTTGTGCCCTATGGGTAGATCTAGGGTGGTTGTGCCCTAGGTATAGGTTTTCTCAAACTTAGGTTTTCTCTCAGAAGGCTCGAGTTCCTGAAACAGTTTCTAGGGTTTTCCCTTCTCTCGTGTAACTCTTTCTAGTTTTTTCTCTCTGATCTCTATCTGTTCTCTTCCCTAGTTTGGTCTCTCAGATTTTTTATCTTTATCTACTCTCTCGTAGGGTTTGGTCTCTCTCTTCTTTTTTCTCAAATGACCACGAAAAGATGGTTTTTTAGGGGTCAAAATCCACTAGAGAGGATATACTCACATAACCTACACATACTTATCCAAAAAAAATGAGTTTACTAGGTAAAGTGTGATCCTAAGGGTTCAGAGAACCATAGAATTTGCCAAATTTAAAATGGGCTGTCTAAAGTTGCCCCTCTTTGGCACTCTTTGTCCTTCGAGGGACTGGTAAGTGGCAAAGAAGTAGACACTCTGATGTTCCTATCCTTCAGGTGAACGTCAAATATATTCTTCCTGGGGTCATGTGGTAAGAGGGCACACCAACTATCCCTCCAAGTCATTATGCTCTTTGAGCTCACCCACGTAGGGAATTTTTCCTCTTAGGGCATGAGATGTCGATGAGTTACACAAGCTTGAAACTCGAGTTGGATTTTCTGGCCATGAAACTTAACTTCAGAGTTTTCACAGTTCGAAAAGTTTTAACCTTGCATCTTCTTTGATCTCCTTAGGGTTTCCTAAGGCTGTCTATAGGAAAAGTTTTCTATAGACTTATCTGGATGAATCCGAAGTGAGGGACGAGGCAGCAACGCGACAATCATGACAAACGCGGTAATCATCATACACGGGTGTCCAAACTCCTTCATTTTAAAAGACATTTTAGAAATTTTGAAAATAGGGGGACATTTGAAATAGAACCCGGAGCAGGGACAGGTTTCGATTTTAACAAAGAAATTAAAGTTTTTGAAAACACAAGACATATAGCGAAAAGTTTGAAAAGGGGAAGATATTTCGAAAAACAAGGTCGGTTAGCAATTTAAACTCCTGTAACCATAGGGCCCTCTAAGCAGTTTAATGTCATGTAGCGATGGACGGTGTAGTCGGCAGTTATACTCATACTGTCATTGAGTTTTTATTATGTTTTTTTGCTGCGCCTGTTGGGGGGTGGTTTTTCTTTTAAGGTAGGCCTTACAGTTTAACCACTTGTGACCGCTTTGGCCGACCCTATGTGAACAAATCGGGTCCTTGCTTAAATCTTCGGGATGAGGAATCATCAAGTATTTATTTATCTTCCATCCTCAACTCTTGTATTGCAATTCAAGGAGAGTTCTCTGGAGTTTCGAGCGAAACAAAGTCTTGAAAATACAGGATACTGCCCCCAAGTGTTCAGGATATCTTTGGATTTCCGATTTCGTTCCTCCACCACCCACCTTTCAAAGTTTCACACGATCTAGATCCTTAATAATGTTCCATCAGGCTAATGCTTATTGATTTTTCTTTTAACATTGCTTTGACTCAAGGGCGGAAAAGAAGGTGTTTAGAGAGAAAAGACTTTGGAGATTAGAAGGAAGAAGAGAACTTCTTCTTTTTTGGTCGCCCTAGGGTCCCTTTTGGGTGTTCAGCGTGGTAGCCTTTTTTCCAATGCTTGGGATTCCTTTCGGATTTTTAGCCCAACGGATTTGTTTATTTTTTTATTTTCATCGCTCCAAGGTCTCTTTCAGGTTTTTAACCCGATAGCCTTTTTTCCAATGCTTGGGGTTCCTTTTGGATTTTCATCCCAACGGATTTTTTTTATTTTATTTTGAAGAAGAGAACAATGACAAAGGAAGAGGAGGAGGAGGAGGAAGAATCAAAGGTGCCCCTTTTTTTTTCCTTGTTTTTTTTAGCAATTTTCTTTAAGATAATGTAAGAATTTGATCATCTTTCCCTCCTTCAAGTGGCAGGGAGGTTCTAATATCGGTCTTCCTCTGATTTCCCTTGACCCAGGTTAACATCCAAAATCTCTTTGACAATGGTTGTTGAATTTTTGTTGAACTTTTCCTTTAAACTGCTCCACTTGAACCTTGATTTTGGGATTAAAAATCACTCTCAGTTTCCAAATCCCTTAGCCTTCTGTATGGATGGATAGGTTCATCAGGGTTTTCCTGTTAATGGAGTACTTCATCTTACACATTAGGCGTTAATGCCTTTTGAAGTGTGAGGTATGAATGCCTCATTTGGTTATTTGCAAGGGGTGAGTGATCACCTAACTCCATTTCGGTAATCTTTTTCATTTCAAATTTTGAATTGCTTGTCGGGGGTTAACTCCGTAATAGACTCCTTCTCAGTGCTCGAGCTTAGGTGAGACTCTTGCACAAGAGGAGTGGTTAAGTTGGTACTAGTTGGCCTTACAACATGTTGGAAGTCAACAAAGAAGGGTTCAATCTCATTAGTTGCCCTTGTTGTATTAAGTGGCCTTATGAAGTGTTGAGAATCAATAATCAAGGGTTCAATCTCATTAGTTGCCCCTATTGTATCCTCTTCATGAGAGGAGTTTGCCCCTGTTGAATATTTTGATGGGGTTGCCCCTGCAGGCCTTTCTGTTTTGTTGTAGACTTGTTCTTCACAGGATGAATTCTCTTGATATGGTGGTGCTCCGGTTATCAGAGTTGTGCTTATGTCATGAATGAATTTTAGAGAGACTACCTCTTGAGTAGGTAACATGGTCAGATTTTCAATATCCAATTCTTGATCCAAGATTCGCGGATCATTCAAGAACTCTTGTGAAGATACCGAATCTTAAAAACCTTAAAATTTTTAAAGGTTTGAGCTCTATCAACTCTAGTGAAGATGCCGAATCTTTGGGAATAGTCAAAGCTGGGCTCTTTGCTTTGCCATCATCTATAACTAAGTTCACCTCGAGATGTGACTTGGTTAAATCTTCTAAGCTTGGCTCCTCATCCCATATAGGTGGGTTGGTGAAGAAGTATGGTGAAGATGGCCCAGGTGGGACCCTTAGAATTTCCATGGGTTCGATCTCTTTTGATATTTGAGGTGTTGACCCCTTATTTGAAAGTGCAATAGGAGACTTTGGGGTGTTGTTTGTTTGGAAGGTGTTCCCTTCTAGTTGATCTGGACCGCGTCAATTTTCAACATGTCGTCCTCATCATATTGATCTCATTTAGGTGGATCGTCATGGTTTTGAGGTAAAGGGCTTCCTTTTAGCACTTTCTCGTTTCCCCCTCACAAGTTATTGTCCCAGAATTAAAATTTTTCTTGTCGTCATGGGCTTGGGAATCCATAGCTTCAAAACCTTTGTTGAGCTTATTCTCAAGTTCATATTACTCTTGCGAGTTTGATTCGTTACCACACACATATGAACCATTTATTGTCTTAACTTGAAAGTACGGGTTGAAGGGTTCATATGCCTTAGTGTGACTCTTGATGACGGGGATTTCTTATGCAACTTTTGAGAGTGTATCTTGGAGTGGAATTCCATGTGAGATACCCCTGCCTTTTCTCCTTTTTTCAATTATGGGCTTGGAGATAAGATCATTCTCGCTGCTTTGATCTTGAGTGTCCTTAGTCATTAACTCATGGGTGAGGTTATACTCGTTTTGCTCTTCAACTGCTGGACTTTCCAGTTGATTTCTTCTTATGCTCCAAGGCCTTTGTGGATGTTCTTCGGGTTTGGGCACAACTTGTGATTCTCCTGAGTTAATCAAGTTGACATCAATATTCTTTATCGGGACATCTAGACTTTTTGATTCTTCTTTGCTGTCAATATCTTCCTTTACGACACTTATCATGCCATTATCGATGAGATCTTCAACTCAATGTCTGAAAGCTCGACATTCTTCAGTGCTATGGGCATAGTTTTGATGTCAATCGCACCATCGAGATGTATCGCCTCTATGGAAAGGAGGAATCTTGGCTGCTGTCGGCAATTCTATGAGCCTTTCCTTAAGTAATTTCTTCATGACATTAGTCATAGGCTCATCAAATGGGAGTGATTTCCCTTGGTGTGGAAGTCTGTATTCTCTATGTGATAGAATGAATTTTGGTATTTTCTTGTGAATGATTTGGAGAAGGATTATTTTTCTTGATCATGTTTACCTCTCTTTCTTGAGAAGGTTTTTCGACTGTGACTTTATATTCCTTGGCTCTCTCATACCGCGACACTCTTTCAAGAATAACATCAAATGAGCAAGAGCCATACTGAAGAATGTGACATATTCTGGAGTCATGTTCTCTAATGCCAAGCTTACCCTCGCAGCTTCCCAAATCGACCTCTCTGAATCTGGTTATAAACAGGGAAGGAGATTCCCCCCATTTGTGTTTGATGGAAGTTAACTCACCAAGGGTGATGGGTCTTAGCCTTCCTCCACTATAGTGGGAGGAATATTGTCTGAACATTTTCATCAGGAGTTGCTTGAAGGTTATCGTTCATGAATCTTCGGTGCCACATCAAGGGTTCTTCTAATAAGCTATGTGAGAACATGACCTTAAATTGGTTGGGTCAATCTCGCGGTGTGTGGATAATCAATAAGTAAGTGTTGATGTGTGCCTCAGGATCTCCATTCCCTGAAAATCGGTTTCTGAACTGTGGTATCACAAACCCCCTTGGTAGATCTTCTAGGTGTCTTAGAACTTCTTGTACATAAGCTTTAGGAGTTGAGAAATCCCATATTCTCATTTTTTCTAAAGAGTCTTAGAGGTGTTTTATATTAGTGAATTGAGTCATCGTTGTAACTGTGAGTTAGCTCGATTGTATGGTTTGTTGAACCTGATTTTGTGGTATGTGACTCGTATGAACTAGCAGTTGGGACCATGTAGCGGGTTGCTTCAAGGAGTGAGCTTGAGGAATGTGTTGAACTTGATATGCCAGTTGTCGGCTTGTAGACTCACCCGAGTTGAATTGGGTCAGTGTAGGCCCATTACTCTGAGGTTGCACAACTTGGCCATGCAAGGAGGCCTGCAGGATAGAATCACCACTTAACTGGGATGGACGATTCAAGTTGCTATGATGACTAGACCTTTGACCTTGGGCAGCTAGGTCTACCTAACCCTGACCTTGATTGAATGATCTATCCCTAGGGTTACGGTACTCTGTTACCCCAGCATTGGACCGAAAGAGTGAAGGAATGCCATAACTATTGCTATAGGGAGTCTGCCCTTTAGGTAGTCTTGGGCTCGAGTGATGATTAGAAGTAGACCCCTAGCCCGTAGTGGGTTGGATTGGCAGGCTAACCGCCCTAGGATTACCTTGGTTTGAGCCAAAATGTTGGGCTTGGCCTATGGCTTGAGCTTCTAACCTGACTTTCCTAGATTGAGTGCGCTGGATGGTGTATCCTGTATTGAGCAGATCTTGAAAGTAAGCATGCACCTTAAGATTGTCTTTATATCGAGTTAGGTCAGAACCTTAATCTTTACTGGTAATGGGTTGCTTGGGTAGACTTTCCGGAGTTGTATGTCAACCGACTCACACACTAACTGGCTGATTACCAAGCCTGAAATGTTGGGCTGCTAATTGACCATCGGGGTTCACACGGCTGATAGCGGGTGACTCAGAGATTTGGGCCAGGGCCTTATTCTTGTTGTACCGACTGGATTTGAGGTTAACCCTTATGTCTTGGAGGATTGGTCCCGACCACTATTCAAGGTGTTAGGAACCTTATCAACCTATTAGCTCTTGACTTCTAAATGGTGGCCTTGAAGGCAACTTGGACGGCTAAGTTTTGTTCCATGTGGGCAGAGAGTCGGCTCACTGACACGAGTGCTATGAATGATTTGTGAGGGAGCATTTGTGAGGAAGCATTCATGAGGGAGCATGGTGAATCTGGTTCGGACTTGGGCTAGGATGAGTATAAGCCTGAACTTGGGCCCAGAGAGTTTTGATGATCAGATAAGGTATGGACCCGTACTGGATCAAAGATGAACTAGGAACGTGCCCTTAGCTCGGATCCAGAGGGGGCCCAAGGTCGGACCAAGGTGAAACCTGGTTCGAACCTAGGCTAAGCTGGGTATATGCCTGAACTTGGGCCCAGAGGGTTCAGCTCGGACCCAAAGCGGGTCCAGACTGAGATCTAAGATTAACCAACAAAAATAAGCTAGCACAGCACACGAAAACATTTGACCTAGATTATAAGTAGGCTTGGCTTGAGAGTGGATTCCTAACTATTAAAATGCAGCTAGGTTGATATAGGACCCCACATAGGTCATGGCCACCTATTATAGGATGTTCACCAGGTCCTACTATACACGAAGTTGCCTTGAGGCAAAGGATTACATAGGGGCGCTCACAGTTAAAGTTACGCGAATCCCAACTGCCTCGACTCTCAAAGCTAGGTTCCCCTTATGTCGTTAACGTGGATTTTGAGGGTTTTCGAAATATTTGTTTGTTGGTTTCCCTGGCATTCCTATTCCGGTGTGCGCAAGAGTGTGCAAAGAAGTACGTAACCAAAAATAAAGTAGCAAGCAAGCAGACACACAATGCAAGAAAAATATGAGCACTTGACACAAATCATGCCAAGTGAGGTGTGCTTCGGGTTGGGTTCTTGACTGACCAAAAGAACAGTTCAGATCTAGCAGTAAGCAACCCCTAAGAAGGTATACAGTAAACGAATGTAGAACTAGGCACAAGCTGTGCCTAGTTGAGTGCGCCTCTAGTTGAGGGTGCCTCAATCAAGGCACAATTAGAGAGAGAGTGCAGGTGACCCTAGAAATTTTTTTTTTTTAACCCCTTTCTTGTTTAATGAGGAGAGAAAGAAGCGGCAAATGCTGAATTCGAAGCAAAGAAATGAATAATATTTTTTTTTGGACAATTTTTTTTTTAAAGTGAAGATTCTCTCTCTCTTTTTTCTTTTTTTTGTTTTGTGAAAACGAAATGACATACAAAAAGAAACTTTTGTAGAAGAGTTATTTTTTTTTTCTTTTTTGTAAAGCAAATTTTTCTTTTCCAAAAATGAGAAATGTCTCAAAAAATAAATTTTTTTTTTCAAAGCAAGATTGCCTTCAAGGGATATCTTTTATTTTATTTTTTATTTTTTAGACAAAGATGCCTAAAACATTTGCTGATATTCTTTTTTTAAGGAAAGTGGTTTTTTTTTTTTTTTTTTAAGAAGCGAAAGATATCTTTTTTTTATTTTTTTGTTAGTGGATAAGAAAGATGGCCTCAAACACCCACTCTTTTCGTTTTTTTTTTTTAAATAGAATGACCTTAAAAAAGACAACAAATTTTCACAAAAATGATCTTTTTTTTTTTCTTTTTCTTTTTTTTGAAACAAAGAGACCTTATGAAGTTTTGTTTTTTTTTTATTGCAAAGGAGTTTTTCTTTTTCTTTTTTTTCAAAAATGAGAAAGGCCTTATTTTATTTTTTTTTATTTGTTTTAAAACGCAAGGTGGCCTTAAAAGAAATTTTCTTTTTTTGAAAGACTAATTGCTTTTTACAAAAAAAAAAAAAAAAAATTTCTCTCTCCCACACCCTGAAACTCTCTCTCTCTCTCTCTCTCTCTCTCTCTCTCTCTCTCATAATCTTTTCTTGCTATTTTCTCTCAATCTCCTTTCCCTATTTCTTTTTCCTATTTTCTCTCAATCTCCCTTTACTATTTTCTCTCGATCTCCCTTCCCTATCCATCTCTATCTAAATCTTCCATATATTTTCTCTGAAGGGATTTGTTGCTATCTAAGTAAATCTCCTCTCAAAGGAATAGTTTCTATCTATTCCTCAAAATCCTCTGAACAACTCACACACCTCATCCCACTTAACTTAAAGTCACGTATTATTTATATGAAAAACTATCCCATGAATACCAAAGAAGACAAAATTATTCCATGAATATCAAAAAAGATTAAGGAAGAAGAGATCAAAGAATGTTTTGAACGTGAATGCCAGCAGAGACTGCTACCAATTAACCCAAAATGTTTACTATAGAATAACTCCGAAAAGAAAGCTCTACCTCCTAATAAAAAACTCTACCTCTTTTAATAAAATAAAGAAAAATGAATAAACAACAATGAAAGTTTATGAGGAAAGAAAAGAACACACAACAAACTAAATAAAATAAGGAAACTAAAGTTAGAATCCCAAAAAAAAAAATGTATGCCCTTCTCTCTCTTTCTGTCCGTCTACAACTCACAAAAGTTCAAGGAGATGAAAATAAAATAGAAAACATTGAGATCTGAAAATTTATAGCCGTAAGCAAAGACACGCAAGTTCCCTGAAATACAAGAAAATTATTTGGAACGGATCTAAGCCCTTAACAAGTTCGAGTAGGTGGAGAGAGAAGAAAATAGGAAGTTGAGTAGCCTTTTTTAATAGAGATAAGCACAAACCCAAAACAACCTTTTAGAACTAGAAAAGAAACAGACACAAAAACATAAACATGCTCTTATCACAAAAGTCCAATGAGTGATCATTTTTCTTTCCTTTATTCTACTTACAAACAAAATAATAATAAATAAATAAAATAAAAAGAAATACCAAGGGAAAAAGGTAACAAAAACAAGATTTTCCTATGAAAATATATTATTATTTTTTTGTTTCTTCTGAATTTTTTATTTTTTTAAAAAAAAAGACCTTAAAAATGAGATCGGGGGCTGCTTTTATTTTTATTTTTTTATTTTATTTTTTCGTTCACGGATTTAGCTCGAAATGCCCCATGGTGGGCGGCAAATTGTTTATAATGCAAAATCAGAGAGATCTTCAGAGGAAGATCCCTCAGATCTGAACACCACAAACTGATTTTAAAAGAAGATGATAGAGAATGTGAGGAAAATCGAATTCTGATCTGAGGCCAGATCTGTCGAGAAATGAGCGGATCTGTTCTCATATCGGTGGCAGCGCCAGCAATGATCCAAATATGAAACACAAAATTAAAAGTAATAAAAACTAATCTAATCTAATTAAACTGAAATAAAATGAAAAAATAAATAATCAAAGAGTAAGAAATGATATCAAACAGGACCAGATGGCTCGGGACTCTCGTGCCTTCTGGGGCTCACCCGTATCAGAACCGGTCGTCCTTTGTCTCTCTAAGTCAGATGTCCACCAGAAAGTCTCTGGTTGGAGAAGGGTGGTTGTGCCCTAAGGGTAGATCTAGAGTGGTTGTGCCCTAAGTCTAGGTTTTCTCAGACTTAGGTTTTCTCTCAGGATGCGCGGGTTCCTGAAGCAGTTTCTAGGGTTTTCTCTTCTCTCCTGTAACTCTCTTTAGTTTTTTCTCTCTGATCTCTATCTATTCTCTTCCCTAAGGTTCTGGTCTTTCAGATTTTTTATCTCTATCTACTCTCTCTTAGGGTTTGGTCTCTCTCTTCTTTTTCAAATGACCATGAAAAAAGGGTTTTTTAGGGGTCAAAATCCGCTGGCGAGAATATACTCACATAACCTACACGTACTTATCCAAAAAAATTTGGTTTATTAGGTTAAGTGTGATCCTAAGGGTTCAGGAAACCACAAAATGTGCCAGATTTTAAATGGCGTGTCTACACTAGTCACAACTGTCAGGGACACAATGTCGTCTAAATTTTCTCTCTCCTTCTCTCATTGTCATTTGTCTTTCTTTATCTTTTCTTTTTCCTCTATCCTCTCTCACACTCTTCTTCTCCTTTCCTTCCGTTTCTCCTCTTCTTTTTATCCTCTTCTTCTTCTCTCATCCTTCTTCTTCCTCCTCTCTTTCTGACCTCTATTATTTCTTTTATTCTTTAGTTTGATCAAGAGGGGTTGAGACTAGCCTTCCATGGTAGTCCGGTCGTTTAGTCGTAATGTCGTTGTGCCGGTTAGAGTTACTGTGGCTGATTTACTTCCACGATAGACTAGCCATTGTGTCTAGCTAGTCGGTTTTGGTATTGTCGTCTAGGAGTAATTCTGTTGAGCCAGTCTGAGTTATCGAGCCCGTTTTACTGCCACGCCTGGTCAATTACTTACTAGTTCGTCACTGTGTAAGTCTTGCCATCTGTTCAAATTCTTTTACCCCAATCTTTCTTCTCTCAATTTCTTCTCTTCCTCTTTTTGAATGTGCACTCTCGTGTACATTCCCCAAAGGCAAGGTGGGGTCCCTTGACCAACTTGTCATATAACATTTGTCATATATGCATGATTGTAGAAACAGGAGAATGCATGCCAAGGGAGGCGATTCCGAACCAATTTTACAACTAGGGGGCTTTCTTCGTGATCTAAGAGGGCACCCACGTGAGCCAGCCGAAGTAAGTCCCGAACCTACCTTAAATTCCTCTCTCATCGGTTAGTCTACCTGCCCTTGTTCTTAAGCAAGATTCCAGAGAGAGCGATCTCAAGTTTCGGGTTCTCTTGAAACCCGAGATATGTGTCACCAGGTCATCTAGATCTGGAGGGTAAGATCGAGCCTCCTAACCATCTTGGTGACTCCACTGGGGACTTACTACCCCTTAGTTGGATCGCACTTGTTTGGCTAGTTTCTCCTTTTATTTTTTGTATTGCATGCTTATGGATTCCATGTTCTTTAACCCATTCATCTGAATCAGGGACTTCCTTATGCCCGCAATCGTGAGTGTCCCCATGGAACAAGTTCCTTGAACTTCATTCCCAGCCTTTCTTCTAAGCAAAGACCTAGATAAGGGTGAGGTGGGACTTAAAAGTCCCTCACTCCCCATCTCCTCGCTTTGGTGGAACCTCAGCCAAGGCACCCTGCATAGGTGGCACACACGCCACCACTCACAACATGCACCCTGTCACTGGAAAGTCACTTGTCGGTCGTATTTCTGAGGTACGCCGGAAGCCTGGCCAATCCCTTGCTGCAATAGGCAAACAAGTTGTCGTTGCTTCTGTGGGTCACCGTAAGTTTACCCCCACACTTCCGCACCACCATGAGTCTCTATCCCTAGAGGCTCGACACATCGAGGTGGAAACCCTGAGGCCTCCACCTCTAGCACACACCCTAAGGCCCGTGGGCCTCCCACTCGAGCCACACCTTGGGGCAACTCATGTATTACCTCGAGCCAGGGTTCAGGACCTGACCTCCTTGGGCTAGGCCCTATACATGTTATGCATATGCATCCCACCACTTGGGGCAAGCCATCTCTGTGCCAACCTGAGTTCACAGGGGATGACCTCCTCGTCCTCCTACTCATCACACACTAGCACACCCTATAAGGGGCAGGCTTCCACCTATTTCCTTACAAACATCGGCTAGCGATTCTCGGCCTCCTAAGTCCAGTCAATTTGCTCGAGCCCGGGCTAACCCCAAAGTCACCCGTGATCCTTCTTCAAGAGGTGCACACGTGCGCATCCCCAAACTACTGTTCCCCTCTCTCGACTCAGGTGTCATCGTGAGTCGATCATTCCACCACCTGCCCCATCTATTTCGAGCGAGCACCTCAAACCTTGGTACTCGAAGACCTTCCCCAAGAGTACCATCTTGAACCAGTTGTGTTATCTCGATCATGCCCCTGGAGCCCATAAGAGAGTTCAAGGTAAAGACCTTATGAGAGACCCAGTCTTTCTTCTCCCTCAACCCAGGTTGACTTTAGTCCCTGACACTCATCCTTTGCTGCACCAGATGGAGACAGCTCTCTCTTACGTGAGAAGAGCTGACCAGTCGCAGTTTCGTTCACAGTTTTGGCATGAGATCCATCAAAGTCTCAAAGCAGGGGTCTGCGAATTCTGACTAGAGAAGCAGTCAAGACAGTCGAGACACCTAGCTCTGACAACCTTCTTCACCAGAATCCCTTTTACCCTCTTCGGAAGACAAAGCTTAAACTCGAGGAATGAGAATCCTGTAATGTCCTTGAATATGACCCGGCCACCCAGTAGCCGCGGTCCGAAGACCGTCAAGAACCAATCCTTATCCACTCAACATACAAGAGTCAGGTCATGTTGATCCCCTACTAACTAATTTTTTGTGCACACCTCGCCAAGCACGAAAGCCTCCGATTGCATCTGAGCCTGACCTCCCTAGAGCGATAGTCAGCATCATGATTATAAAGGAACCTACCAACCCTTAGGAGGCTCGTATGGAAAGGTTTGAATAGATGGTTCAAGAAATGATGGAGAAGATCGGTAGTATGGAGGTCGCTCGACACTAGGCTAACCATGAGGTCAATTCCCATCATTCAAAAGATGTGCCTCTCAAGCAGCCTCCTCCTCCTGCTTCACAAGACAACTCTATCCCTCACCCCTTCTCTCAGGCAGATATTGATGTTATGGTAACTCACAACCTGAAGAACATGCAGATCCCAGGCATACAGGGTGCGACACTTTTCCACAAGCCGTACCCTTCTTACATTGATCAGGTTCCCTTCCCTTCCCTTAGGGATCAACCCAAGCACCTTACTAAGGGAACCAAAAACCAGTGGCGCTCATACCACTAGATATGGGGTCATGATCTGAGCGAATTCTCCAGCTTTCATGAGATAATCGCAACAAAAATACAGGAGTGCCATCAATCCTACTACCTTCCAGAAAGGGGACCCTCAAATCACCACTCCAACTGTGCAAGAGGGCCTCCCAATGCAATAACTAGTTAACGATAATTTGGATACTGCTAAACCCTCAAATTCCCAACCATGGATAGTCTACCACAGCCAAAGAAGACTAAAGTCATTAAAAGGAGAGGCTATATGTCAGGCTAGGGCTGTTCACAAACCTAGTGAGATGAATTAAGCACCTCCAAATGCACCCAAGAGGAGATGGGCCCCAAGAAGGGCTCGCAAAAGGAACAAGCCTCCTCAACCGCCGGTTGAGCAAGAGTTCCTCAAGTCTCTTCCTCCCTTGTTGACTTTACAAGATTTCATCCCTGACGTAATCATCCTTCCTCCTTCACTTCATCAAGAGGACCCCACCGGGTCATCCCTCACTCAAGGCATGTCCAATGAGGGTGATGACATTAAAGGCACTCCCCAATGGTCTAAGAAAGGGAAATACCTAAAAGACTCTCTGCACACGTCCATTCCTGGTGATGACATAAAAAGCTTACCAGATAGGTCCAACGAGGAGAATGACCTTAAATCCCCCTCACTTGATAACTCTTCTTCTTCTTCTTCTCCCTCCTACACTTCGGAGTCTCCTACAGATACAGCCTTGCAATGCTAAGACTTTGATGCCCTTGATTGAGAATTTGAAGGAATCAACATAAGAAGGATGAAACAGAGGCAGCAGAGAAAGACGTTAGCCCAGGCAGCTAGATTCTTAACAGTTGCTAACGCTTTAGCAACTCGAGCCCAATCAAAGTCATCTTCCTCTACTGGAAAGCGCTTGTTGGTTCCTATCCACGCACAGGAGAGCCCTCGCACACGCTCACCCATAGGTGCCCAGCACGCGCTGATCCCCGTGGTTGTTTGAGAGAGGGTCTTCCACCCCACGCGAGCACACCACACCAGCCCGCGCGATGACCCGAGGCAAAGACCAGGCCCCAACCACCTAACCCGAAGCCCTTGACTATATGGTACTCGAAGAAGTTCCCTTCGAGCACCAACCTATCCACTCCCTCTTTTTCGTATGCACAAGTTAGCCCTCAAGGTTGGACTTAGGGCAAGATGATGCCCCTCAAAATGACCAAGAAATATGCCCCTTCTCCAAGCAAACCCAAACTTCCAAAGTCAACTTCGAGTTCCCTTCTCCCCGGACATTATACATTGTCCGAGTTGATCAACTGTGCTCTCATCTTTGTGGGACGAGCTAGTCGAGAAGGATGTCAAAGCTGGATCCAATTCTGGGAGAAAATTTATTGGAACCTACGCATCAAACAAATGAAGGGGATGAAAGTGCCACTTCGAAGGAGGAAAGTAGAGTATTCAACCTCAGAAGACCTACGCAAGAAAAATTCGTTCTATCCGTTGCAAACCATGGAAGAACCTGAGACGACAGGCATTATTCACTGCTACGTCATAGAGATGCAAGAAGATGAACCTAGTTCATCTGATTTGCGGCCCCAAGGCCGTCACATGCCATCAAGGAAAATATGGCCCCAAGGACATCTCGAGCCCATCTGAATTGAGCGATGGCCGCAAGGCCTTCAAGCTTGAAGCCCATTAGCAATGTGGCCCCAATACCATTAAGAGCCAGCACTCACCTGATCTGCAAGGAATTCCCAAATTCAATCAAGGCAAGTTGAGCTCTTGTTACTTGGACTGCCAGATCATGGTTTAAAGAGAACCAGGATCACTCCTACTATAGAACTACTCATCTCTGACGAACAAGCTGGCGTAATGGTAGTAAGCCAAGAGGATGAAGAACCTGAAAATCTGAAGGCTCACTTCGAAGAAATTTTGAGCAATATCTTGGATACGCTCAAAAGACTTGAAAATGCTCGACTTGTTGAAGTTACTTTGAGAACAATGGCTCAATTTCAAATTTCTAGCCGTTGGCTTTCTTTTTGGATAGAGAAATTTTCAGATTTTATTTTCAAGTTATGCTTGCTCCTATTCCTAATGTTGGATTTTGTATATTACTTTGTAGATTTTTTAAATTCACTACGTCATACTTCATAATATGGGTGATTCTAATTCCTATTGGTTCTAACCCAAATGTTGGATTTTGGATATTACTTTGTAGCTTCTTCTGGTTATTATTGGTGTAAATTACTTTAAGAATAATGGGTGTATTTCCAATTTCTAGCCATTGGCTTTCTTTTTAGATAGAGAAATTTTCAGATTTTATTTTGGAGTTATGCTTGCTCCTATTCCTAAAATGAAATGTTGTTTTTATTTTTGGATTTTTTAGTTTTTTCTTTGATTCAGTTGTTCAGCCTTTATTTATGATTATTCTTGTTCTCTCTCTCTCTCTCTCTCTCTCTCTCTCTCTCTCTCTCTCCCTTTATTAAGTTAGTTAGATAATGTGTTGACGGACAAAGAAAAAGTTCGATTCCTAATGGAGTTTGTTTCTTGGTAAGTTTCCAGATGTGGCCTGATTTGATTAGAAAATCCAAGGAGGATGGTCTCAATACGATCAAGATTTATGCCTTCTGGAATGCCCACGAGCCCAGAGCTCATGAGGTGCTGAGCTCTCTCACTCAGTTCCCATTTATATGACTCCATTTTTATTGGTTTTTTCTTGAACAGCTTCATTTCAAGCTCTCACCCCCTCCCTTTCATGTGAAGTCATTTTCATCTGGTTTTTGTCTTGTATGATTTCACCGCCAGGCTCGACCTCATCAAGTTCTTCAAAATTGTACATGATGTAGGGCTCTATGTTGTTCTCCGCATGTACCTCTTTCTTTTACTGGTTTTCGATGTAACTCTTTATGAATTTATGTATATAAACCCAAAACAAATATTTATTGATATTTTTGTTGTTATGTTGTATTCTTTCAGGGCTTCCCTGTTTGGCTTCACAAGGTCTCAGGGATTCAACTGAGGACGGACAATGACATTTACAAGATTCTCTTCCCTCTTTCTTTTTTTCTTAATTTGATGGTGAATATAATTTGGTTTCCATGGAAAGTAAAACCATAACCATTTCGGTTCTTTAATTCTTCTGGTTTCAATGTCATTCAGAATGAGATGCAAAATTTCACCACCAAGATTGTCGATATGGTTAAAGCAGAGAGGCTCCTTTCTGGCCAAGGGGGACCTATTATCCTCACTCAGGTTTGTATCTTCTCACCCCACCCTCTCTCATGTTAGTGCCTATGCTATTGAAATATTGAGATTGAATATCCTCTTCTATAGATCGAGAATGAATATAGAAATATTCAAGGCCCTTAAGGACATGCTGGACACCGTTACATCCAATGGTGCGCAAAGATGGCCAATCTCTTAATGTTGGTGTGCCAGCAAAATAATGCACCCCAGCCCATGGTATAAAAATTGATTTCATATATTTCCGTATGTTGAATTCACACTCTTCCTTTATGGATTTTGCTGAGTGTTTGTGTTTTCTTTTCTTATTTGAAGTTTGTGATTTCTTTTTTTATTAAAAGATCAACACCTGCAATGGATTTTATTGCCACAACTTTAAGCCAAGCAATCCAAACAGCCCTATGATGTGGACTGAGAACTGGACTGGCTGGTTGGTTCTTTTTCTTTTTGTATCAATTTGAATTTATTTGGATTTCAAACAATAATTTGAATTTATTTGGATTTCTAACCGAATGATTTTTATGCTGCTGTTTTATTTTATGCATTCTTTCTCGATTCTTCCAAAGTGGTGGCACTTTCCAAAACTACTACATGGTCTGATCCCTGACCCATACAAACCAAAAATATACACATCAATACATGTAAAACTTGTAACCGTGTACATTACATTATTGATTACATGTATGCTCTTTCCAGTATCATAGTTGAACCAACTTCGGCCGCACGGCAGGAGGCACATACATTGCAACATCTCATGATTATGATGCACCCCTCAATGAATATGGTGAACTAGAAACTTGAAAAGAATTGTTTTGAAAATATCTTAATTTGAACTTGCAATTTTTTTCTAATTAGAATTTTGATAAACTTTGTTAGTTATATTTGTTTCTCGATTATGATTGTTAATACTTTTACCCTTTTTAATGTGAACTTGCCGTCTTTTTCTAATGAGCATTTTGTTATACCTTGTCATTTGTTATATTTATTTCTCCATTGTGATGGTTAGTATTTTTATCCTAATTGTACCCTTTCTCCCACGTTTTCCCCACATTTTCTCTCTCATCATGTCTCTGCTTCCATTTATTTATTTTGTTCTCTCCTCTCTTCATTTACAATTATTTTCCTCTTTTCAATAAGGTTATTAAGTTTATCTTTAATAGATGTATCTCTCTCTCTTTCTCTCTACCTTAATTTAATCTTCATTTTTATTTCCCTTTCATATTTTCTCTTGACTAAATATATTATTTATTTATAAAGAAAAGTAATATATTTACTAATTTAAGCAACAATTCTCGGCCAGTAGACGTATCAGACACCAATAGGACTAGATCATGATGGCTTTATCAAAATCATGTTGACACGACTGTATATAGTTTCTCGATTATGATTGTTACTATTTTTACCTTGCAGGGCATTTAAGGCAACCCAAATGGGGGCATTTGAAGCAGCTTCATGAAATCCTGATATTCATGGAGAAGGAACTCACATCCGGGATGGTCTCAAACATGTCCTTTGGGTTTGGTGCTGACGTATGAAACATAGATATTTAATTTACATATTCTAGGACATAAATCATCTAATTTTTTTGACAAAATCATCTAATCATTGTAGAATCCAATTTTTATTTTTCTTTTTTACTTCTCAAGCAACCATCTGCACTAAATCATCTAATTAGTGTAGAATCCAATTCTTATTTATCTTTTTTATTTCTCAGGTAACCATCAACACTTTCGATGGGGCTTCAAGCTGCTTCTTGAGCAATGCAAATAATACAAGTGATGCCACAGTTACATTCCAAGGAAACCAATACTTCTTGCGGTCTTGGTTTGTTAGCATCCTTCCTGACTGCAAACAAGTTGCATATAAAACTGCCAAGGTATGTTTCTCTCTTTCCTCTTGCATTCTATTTTTATTGAACTCTATTCTTTTTTATGTTTTTGCTTTTTTGTTCATTTTATAAGTAATTAGGGATTTGGGTGCAAATTGCAGTATAGTCCCCAACCCTGTAATGATGGTAATGAAAAATGTAGGGTTATCATAATGATTATGATAATCATTAATGAAATTTTATTTGGAGCTTTAATGGGTCTTTTTCCTTTTCGTTTTGTTTCGTTCTCCTAAATAATCGCAATTGTTTTTACATTTACAGGTCACAACTCAAGCTGCATTGATGGTGAAGAAGCTAAATGATGCAGAATCCAACCTACCCGAGCAGCTAAACAGGCAATGGCGCCCCAAAGTTCAATAAGGGGATTCTGAAATTGGGAAAGTCTTCCTTTACATCCGCTCAACTTCTTGAATAGAAACAAGCAGTCGTTGTTGAGATTGACTACTTGTGGTACTCAACCAGGTAATGTATTAGAATTGTAATTTCCTCACTTTTCACTATACATAGTGGTGAGGTGTCTCGATTTCACCCTCCGAGTCAGGATGACCTTGTGGCACGTGTCTCAAGATTCAAGAAACATCTGAGACTTAAGACCGCTCTCTCAAGAGCTTTGATAGAAAATAAGGGCAAGTATACCAACCGATGAGAGAGAAATTTAATGTGACGCAGGACACACCTCACTTGGGTTCATGACTCACTCGGGTTCACTCACGTGGGCGCCCTCTTAGATCACGACAGAAAGCCCCCTACTCTTTCAACTGGTTCGAAATTGCCTCTCTTGACATGTACTCTCTTGTTTCTGCGATCACACATACATGGTTAATTTACAAGACAAGTGGGTCAAGAGACCCCACCTTGTCTTTGGGCGAATGTACATAGGCATGCGCATTCAAATGAAGAAGGAAAGAATAAGAGGATAGAGATTGGGGTGATGAAAGGAGAAGAAAGAGATAGAATAGAGGAAAGGGTAGAGAAGAATTTGACCAAGTGGCTAGACCAGTAAGTGATTGACCTGTCGTGGTAGCAAGATGAACACAGTAACTCAGATCGGTATAGCGAAAATACTACTCAACGACAGAACGAACACCGACAGGCTTGGCACGATGGCTAGCCTATTGTGGCAACAAGACGGGCATGGTAACTTAAACAGGCACGATGGCAATACTGCTCAATGATGAGACTACCATGGCAGTGCTAGACTTAGCCTGTCTCTTGGTCAAAGGACAGAAAAGAGAGAGAAGGAGAAGAAAGGAGGAAAGAAAGGAAGGAGAGATAGGAGAGACGAAAAGACAGAGAGAGAAGAGGAGAAAGAAGAAGAGAAGAGAAGAGAGAGAAGAAGATGAGAGATTAAGAGAGAAGACATAAGAGAGAGAGAACAAGAAGAGAAGAAGAGAATAGAAGAGAGGAGAAGAGAGAAGAAGAAGAGGATCGAAGAAAGGAAAAGATAGAGGAAAGAAAAAAGGAAGAAAATAAGAGAAGTGGGAAAGAAGAGAAAGGAAAGAAAAGGAGAGGCGGAGGGAAGAAGAGAGAAAAAGAAGAGAGAAGAAGAAAAGAGAAGGAAGAAGAGAGATAAAGGAAGATAAACATGGACGGCAATGAGGTCCCTCCACCCATGACAGAGTAGGGACAAAGGAAAAAGAAACATGGACGGCGATGGGGTTCCGCCGTCCATGACAGAGGAGAGAGAAAGGGAGAAAAACATGGACGGTAATGGGATTCTGCTGTCCATGGCAGAGGAGAGAGAAAGGGATAAGAAACATGGACGGTGATGGGGTTCCACCATCTATGACAAAGGAGAAATGAGAGAAAAGAAAGCATGGACGGTGATGAGGTCCCACCGTTCATGACTGAGGAGAGAGAAGAAGAAAAGAGAGCATGGATGGCGATGGGGTTTCGCCTCTCATGACTGAGGAGAAAGAAGAAGAAAGGAAACAAGGATGACGATGGAGTTTCGCCGTCCATAATAGAGGAAATTGAAAAAGAAAAGAAACATGGACGATGATGGGGTTCTGCCGCCCATGATAGAGGAGAGTGAAAAGGAAAAGAAACATGGAAGGCGATGGGTTCTGCTATCCATGATAGAGGAGAGTGAAAAATAAAAGAAACATGAACGACGACGTCCATGACAGGAAAGGGAGAGTGAAAGAAAACATGGACATCGATGGGTTCTGCTATCCATGATAGAGGAGAGTGAAAAATAAAAGAAACATGAACGACGACGTCCATGACAGGAAAGGGAGAGAGAAAGAGAACATGGACGGCGATGGGTTTCACCGTCCATGACAGGAGAGAGACAAGAGGAAGAAGAGAAAAAGAAAAATAAAACACATGCGTGATTAGGTGCCTCGATCTCGCCCTCCAGGTTGGGATTACATGGTGGCACGAGTCTCGAGCTTCAGGGGAAACCGAGGCTTTTGAGATCGCTCTCTCGAGAACCTTGCTTAAGAGCAAGGGTAGGTATACCAACCGATGAGAGACGAATTTATGGTGGGTTCAGGACTTACTCAGGCTGGCTCACGTGGGCTCCCTCTTAGATCACGAAGAAAGCCCTCCAGTTCTACAACTGGTTCGAAATCGCCTCCCTTGGCCTGTACTCTCATGTTTATGCAATCACACACACATGGTTAATTTACAAGACAAGTGGGTCAGGTGACCCCTCTTTGTCTTTAGGCAAATGCACATAGTCACGCACATTCAAAAGAAGAAAAAAAGGGAAAGGGAATAGATGAAATAAGAAGAAAGACATAGAATAAAGGAAAGCGGAGATAAGAATTTGAGTAGGTCGCTAAACTAACACAATAGCTAGACCAGCAAGTGATTGACCTGGCGTGGTAGCAAGGTAGGCACGGTAACTAGACCGGCACAGTGGTAATACTACTAGATGACAGAACGATCATTGACCAGCATGGTACAATGGCTAGCCTATCGTGGCAACAAGGCGGGCACAGTAACTAAGACCGGCTCAGTAATAATACTACTAAACGATGAGACTACCATGGCAGTGCTTGACTTAGCCTCCCTTTGTCAAACGAGAGAAAAAGAAGAAGTGAGAGAAGAAAGAGAAAGGGAGAGGCATGCACAGTACTACCAATGTCGTGCATGTGAGAAAAAGAAAAGAAAGAGGGCGAGAAGAAAAGAAGAAGAGAGGAGCAGTGAAAAAGAGGAGAACGATACAAGAAGAAAGAAGGGAGAAAAGGAAAAGGGAGAGAGGAAAAGAGAGAAAGGGAACATGGACAGCGATGAGCATCTGCAGTCCATGACAGATAAATAAGAGAAGAGAGAAAACATGGACGACGATAAGCATTCGCCGTCCATAATAAAGGAGTGAGAGGAGAGAGAAAGCATGGATGGTGATGATCATCTGCCGTCCATGATAGAGAAATAAGAGGAGAGAGAAAAATATAGACGGTGATGAGCATCCATCGTCCATGACAGAGGATTGAGAAGAGAGAGAAAATATGGATGGCGATGAGCATCCACCATCCATGACAGGGGAGTGAGAGGGAGAGGAAATATGGACGGTGATGAGTGATCTTACGCAGTCGAGAGAAGATAGATGCTTGTATTGAGAAGAAGGCCCTGATAGCTGGCCGAACTCATTGGCACAATTGAGTCGAAAACTGTGGTGATGACAGAAGCAACTCAAACAGTGGCAGAGCTGAAGGCACATGTTCAAGGCACTGAGACTTCTTCTGAAGCACGCAACGCTGAGATCAATAGGATGATTAATCATTTCTGAGCATGCCATTTTCCCCTTTTTTTTTCTTCTTTAGTTGCGGTAAAATTTTTGACTGATGAATAAAGTTCTTCACTTTTTGATTGATTTTACTAGACGATTTCATTCTCTCTTTACTTTTACTGCGCTTCATGTGATTCTTTTGAATGCCTCTCGATACTTCCACTGTCCCAAGAGACTAATACCCTAAGCCTTGTTTTGCCCCATGGCAGGCTGCCACGACTTGGATAGCTTCGGGGGTCGTTGCTTTTTCTCCTTTCAATGTCTAATTGCCCAAAAGTTCATAGTTCATTTGGTGAGCCTGATTACTATAGATAGTCCAGTCGGAAGGGGCTTCGGCCTCCATTAATGGCACATTTACTTCAAGCTCATCATAGCTTTCAGTCTTTGGCATGAACTCTTTGAGATGCTTTGAAGCGATAGGCATGACCTCCAATTGGCTCTGGAGGTTGCGGACTTCGGTTCTCAAGTTTGCTAGAGGATCCTGACCTTGAGCAGAAGGAAGTTGCCCTTCTCTCTCTGAGAGATCGGGGAAAAGAAAAAATTTTGGCTAGACAACGGTTTGAAGAGCATCCTCTAAACTTATAGCAATAGGATTTTGAAAGACTTTTCGTGGCGGTTGACGCACTGCTTCGGCTTTCAAGAGTGCAATGGGGATATGCAGGACTTTCTCCTTGGAGCTGGGAATTCTACCCCCATGGCTTGCTCGATCTCAAGAATGACTTTTGGTTCATTTTCTGGCCAAGGTGGCTCAGAACTGGGGGCAGAGGGTAAGGACTCTTTTTCGAACGAAGAAGGGGTTTCTTGGATGATAGTTGGGATGTTGGAATGAAGAGTAGTTAGGGGTAAAATTCTGCCCGGCCTTTCTTCTTCCTTGAACATGTTCACTAACATCCTCTCAACATACTCAACATCTTCATGAGACAAGGACACAGTCTTGCTTGTAGACTCGTGACCTTCTTCTCTCATCTTTTGAGGGGATGCCAGATCTGTGAAGTAATATTTTGCATCTGCATAGTGATTTTCGGCCACAAGGAATGGTCTTTTGTTAGCATAAACCGTATGCTATCTCCCGTCTTGACTATACTTGAAACATTGGTGCAATGTTGATGGAACCACCCCCTGATCATGGAGCCATGACCAATCGAGGAGAATATTGTAAGAAGTGTCGGTGTCGATTACATGAAACTAGACATAATTGTTCTGCTCACTGATCTTAAGACGAAGGCGCATCGTGCCAACCGATTTCTCTCTTGATGGGTTAAACCCCTGAACTATGATGTAGGTCGCGGTAAGGTCTTCGAACCAACCCTAATCGAGTCAAGATCCTTTTGGGAATGAGGTTGACTGTCGAACCCCCATCTAACATGATTCGGGTGATGGAGCATGTATGTAATGCGCTAGCAACAAAGAGAGGGCGATTGTGAAACTTTTTCCCTAGCTGCTGATCGTCCTCTAAAAAGGTGATTGGCATACATCCTTGTAGAATTGTCGGGTCTACATCGATAGGTTCTACTTCGATCTCGTACATTTCTAGGTCAGTGAGAGCCTGAACCAAAGCCATCCGGTAATCCTCTAAAAGCATGAGGGCATCGTGGACACTGAGAAGGGCTAGAAGCTTCCGTAGATGCCCTATCACATCATATTTCACCTAGTATTGATCAAGGCATTGTGCTCCCAGTCCTACCACTAGTTTGGTCGGTATATTGGGTTAAGGAACAGGTTTGGGTAAAGAGGGTTTATTTTGGCTGGCGGGCTTGGTTTGAGTGATGAAAGATTGAGGCTTTGGGAAAGACTGAGGGCATAGGGTGAACGAAGTCTTAGGGAATTGGAGAATAGGTGTATTGGGATTAGGAGGAGCCCAGGGAGCTGTAGGATATACAAACTAGTCTTTGGATTAGGGGGCAATGGTGAACTGGGGAAGTTCAAGGTGCCCGACTTTTACGGTGGAGGCTGCAGCATCCTCTATGATCTGAGATTTATCTGCCCTGTGGTGGGTATTGCTCCTGAAATTTGCACCATGTGGCATGCCTCTTGAGAGTAGAAGCTTTGCCCTCTTGATTCTCTTAATCTCTGCTCAAAGTCAGGCTCAAGGGGCCACTGGGGCTTCTTTGGCTTTGACTTCATGTGCTTCTTTGATGAAGGTGGCTCTATCTTGGCTTTAGCTGTCAGAGCATCAACAACTGTTAAGAATCATGATACCTGTACTAGGGTCTTTCTCAATCGCTTCCTCTGCGTCTTGTTTATATTGATTTCTTAAAATTTTTGATCGAAAGCCTTAAAGTCTAGGCACATCAAGGTCATATCTACAGAAGGCATAAGAGAATAAGAAGCATGAAAAGAAGGTGGAGAAGGGTTGAAAATTGGGGAACTTTTAAGGTCGTTCCCCTCATCAGACTGATCTGGGCAGCTTTTTACGTCATCACCAGGATTGGACGGTTGCAGGGGATCTTTTAGGTCTTTCCCTTGCTCAGACCGTTGGGAAATGATTTTAACGTCGTCACCCTCATCGGACGTTTGCTGAGTGGAAGATGAGACAGGGACATCTTCTTGACAGGACGAAGAAGGAAAAAGAATCATGCAGGGGATGAAGCCTAGCAAAGTTGGCAACGGAGGAAGGGCTCTTAGAAATTCCTACTCGACTGTGCGTTGAGCAGTCTTATTTCTTCGGTGAGCAGCCCTTGGTGTCCATCTCTTTCTGGTTTTCTAACATAATGTGTAATTCGTCTCATTGGGCTGGCAAACAACCTTAGCTTAACGAACTGCTTCTTGCTTCAAAGACTTAAGTCTGCTTCGACCATGGTAGATCATCCATGGTTGGGAAGTTGAGGGTGCAGGGTCTAATTCATTGATGGAAAGTTCATGCCTTGTGAGATCTTCTTGCCCTGATGAGGGAATGATTTGAGGATCAATTATGAGAAAATTGTAGAATTAATGATACTCCCGCATCTTCTTTGCGAATATGTCAAGGAAAGTTGTGCATTCTGACAAGTAATGACCTCTTATCTGATGGTATGGACACCAACAATCTTCAGTCCCCCTAACAAGGCGAAAGGGTTGCCTTGCCTATTTTGGTGTGATTATTCCTTTCTGAAGCATTATAATGAAGAAGGTGTAGAGAATTCTAAGCACTACATCCTCCTTCTGGATGGTTACATGGGAGGCCTCAGCTGCCTCGAAGGCCTTCTTTAGGTCTTCGAGCTTTATCTAACCCTTCTGAATCAGGGCCTCAATGATGTCCTTCAGTGTGTAGCAGTCATCTGTAGGATGATTAATCCTTCGATGGTAAGCACAACAATTCGCCTGATCGTCGAGGCCAGATTGCTCAGGGAACTTGATTTCTGGAAGCTGGATCATATTCTAATTCAATAGTGACTGGAACAACACAGGGACCCATTCCTTCTCGAAGGGCTAAAACTTATTTCTATGCCAGGATAGATAATCCTTCTGATCAAAGTTGGCTGGTGGAGGTACCCTATTGTATGATGGTTGTTTCTTGCCAGCTTAGGGTGTTATTGTTCCTGCGGTTACCCCTTTAGAGAGGCCCAAGGTTTGGGGGGAAGCCTTCTTTGAATCATTGACGGCTGCACTGATCACTTCTTTCTATTGGCTAGCTCGTGTGTTATTCCGAGAGCTACCATTGCCCCGTTATTTGCTGAACTTGTAGATGGCTGTCGTGTCAAACCATGATGGCGTGACAAACTTTCTATGCAAACTAATTTGGAGATCAACCCTGACGTGGAGGTCGGATTGTAGGCCTCGACATGTTGAGCGATCTCAGGTTGCATATTTTGCACGCAAGTTTGGACTGCTTCCTTCTCATGCAAAGGATTAGGATGGCGAGAAGCCAAGTTTCTCCATCTTGATATGAACTGATCTATAGGCTCATCGGGGTCTTGAGTCAGGGTGAGAAGCTTGATGGTTTGAACCTCTCTTTCCACCTCATAGAAGCGTTGATAGAACAGTTTCTCCATCTCCTCCCATGTATGCACCGAGTTTGGAGGAAGTCAGGCATACCATTGAAATGTCGGGCCATCCTCGACCAACTAACGGAGAAGAAGTCTTCCGTAAGCTGTTGTTTTCTGACATGCTGCCTGGAAGTGGGTGATATGCTAGTTTGGGGAGGTGGTTCCACTGAATAGAGGAAACTTCCCTTTCTTATAGTCTGAGGGGAATGGGACTTGATCAATATTGGAGGGGTATGGTTTTTTATAAGCCGTCACCCCCGGTATGCCTATAATTTGCCTATTCTTTAGGCCATGGGTGACCATAGTGTCAACATCAGATTGAGAGACCAGATGGGGGACATAATTGTTCTGTGAGGTAGATGGAGGAAGCTGCCATAGAGGTATACCATCAAAGTGATGGGAATTGACCTCATGACTAGCCGACTGGCATGCAGCGTCAATACGGTCTATCTTCTCTATCATTGCGAGCACCATATCCTTAAACTTGTTCATGCGATCCTCCTGCACATCACCGGGTTACAACCATTACGCTGACCGTTTCTCTAGGGAGGTCAATGTTAGTGGCAGCTGAAGGCTTGTGAGTTTATCGGGTCGTACATGCTAGGTCAGTTAGTAAGGGGTCAGCATGCCCTGATTAAACCCGACTTTTGTACGTAGATCACGTTTAGACTGGTTCTTGACGGTCTTGAGACTGTGGCTGGGTAGCCAGTTCACGACGGTCTTGGGACCGTGGTTGTTGAGTGGCTGGGTCTTCTTCTGCGATAGTAACCATAGCACAGGGATCTCTCTAGCTTTTCTCCCTGCTCTTACATTGTCACAGAACATGCCACATATCAAAATGCTCGTTTCGATGAGACGAACACATTCTAACATGTTTGAGCGCGATCCAATCTCGGACGAGAGAGATATGGGGACCATAAGTTCACTATTCGTGACTATGCTTTAATGGAGTTTTGTTGCAGGGTGGCCACACAGGAATAGTGTGCAGCTCCTCCTATTTTACTATTTCTTTATGGCTCCCCTATTTTAGTGTTTTGCCCATAACTTCTTCCTGGAGTGTTTGGTTAAGCTGAAATTTGACCCCTGTGGGTTTATAACCGTGCCGGATCCAATGCCGGTGGTCGGCATATAGGGGTCCATTTCAGGGTGCTTGAGGCTAATTTATTCAAATTCTTTCTCAGTCTGTACTACCCTAGACATGTCAGAATGCGACAAAACTTGACAAGAGAATTTTAGGAGTCCTTATGAAAATCTTGACATGTTTTGGGGTCATTCTGAGACTGTAAAAAATTCCATTATTTGTCAGGCTTTATTGACCAGCTTCTCTTTTTTTTATTCTGCATCGGGGACCTATGATGCTGAAAAATGTCTTCAAATAGACATGTCATAATCTTGAGGAGAGTTTGTATCCAAACCGTGCTAGCAGACAGTCGGAGGGCTTCGTAGCTGTTCTAAGAGGGTGAAACCGCTCGGGCGTGTCCTCAAACCCCAAACGATGAGGTAAGTGCCTAAACGCACCCGCATTATAAAAACTCTATCTTTGTTGGTTCCTGTCTGCGCTTACGAGAGAACGTGTGCACACTGACTGACGTGCAATGCATGTGAACCCTCCGCGGTTGTTTGAGAGAGGATTTTTCTCATCGTACGTGCGAAAAAAAATCAGGCCCCGACCATAGGGTTGGGAACCAGCCTAATGCTATGTTGAGCGGCCCTAAGTGGAGCTTAGTCAGCCCTATGGTTGCTGTGGAGATTAGAGGATCTTATTGCACTACCCCTAGTGGAATGCTCTCTACTGGGTAGATGACGTGCTATTGGTACAGGAGGATCACCTATGCTTAAATCACCGACTTGACCACCACTGAAAGCATATACCCTATCTTGAGTTCGGCATCGAAACAGGGGCAGCACTCAAACTTGCTAGAGAACCGCACTCGGTCTAATCCCTCCATTCTTTAGGGTTCTTTGGGTGGTACAACCGGATGATCCCTAGTGCCGGACCGGCGACTTAGTTGGTCTCCTGACTGACGACTAGGTGACCTAACTATGGATCCAGGTTGAGGCTGAGCTCCATAGTCTCATGGGATAACTGCGCTATCTCGATGGATGGTCGGTCGATGTACCCGACCTTCGGTATGAGTTGGTCGTTGATTCGATGTCCGACTCTCCTGCCACCATACTTGGGTCGTAGTGCATCTCGCTACTTAGGCACGCAGTTTAAGCAAAAAGACATGGGTACCTCTAAACCGTTAGCAGGTAAGGCCAGGCTTAGAGCTACTATCTAGGGTAAAACCTATTGTTAGAAATGAGGTAAGGTAACAAGGTTCACCCACCTTTGGTCCAAGCCACTCCTATAAGTGACCATGGGTCCAAAGTAATGTGGGGTGTTCTTAGAGGCTGAGTTTTGGGAGAGGCTATTCCCGTTGAGGGCCCACGATCTCTATTACTCTTCCTCTAGAAACTAGTGCCTACTCCAAAAACATGAAGGCTGGATGTAGGTTTTTTTAAAACTATATTTGAGAAAGTTTGACCTTTGTGCGCTTGAGTGCAATAGCATAAGTATGACAAAAAGCAAGCATGCGTGTGAAAGAGTGTGTCAAACAATCAACATAGTGCTCAGGCAAAAATGAACATGACGCGAGGTGCGCTTCGATATGGCGAAATCAATTAAGGCGTAATGAAAGTGGAGTGCTAGGCGCTCTGACAATGACTGAGCGTCGAGCACC
Source organism: Amborella trichopoda (assembly GCF_054954075.1). Lineage (NCBI taxonomy): Eukaryota > Viridiplantae > Streptophyta > Magnoliopsida > Amborellales > Amborellaceae > Amborella > Amborella trichopoda. Next base: position 31,189,939 of record NC_142344.1, read on the forward strand.
TCGATGCTAAGCCATGTGCGCTTCGGGTTAAGAGGTCCAAAGTGCAGTTCAAACGGAGAGAATGACTTATGTCGACTCGAGTGCGCTTAGAGTCGGGTATGACCCTAATCAGGGTGCAAGATAAGGGTGAGGGAAGGGGATCCCTCATAAACAAAGGTGTCGGGGAGACACGAAAGAGAAGAAAAGCGATAAAAGTACACTACCAACAAAGAAAGGACTGTCCGGGGCAACAGAATCTCGGTGACAATATCAATGGTGCCCAAACTCTGTGGTCTCGTAAATTTGCACCATCAATCCCAAACTTTCTCACTTTGTAATAGGGCAAATAGAAATAGGAAGAAGGGGGCCTGGAGGGTCTAATTATTCGGACCGCTTTCGGTTTGAAGCACAGCTTGAAGGAGTTTGTAGTTGTAGTTTTGAAAAAAAGGGCTTGGTAGGATGGGGGTTGCTCAAGTGGACCCACTTGGGGTTTTTCTCACAAGCTCAAACTTGTGATCATGACTAAAGGAATTTGGGCATAACCTAGGCTCAAAATATTTGGAAGTCCGACCCTTTTGGATGAGGTATAAGGGGCATTTATAGGTCAAATGGACCCATGACAGCCTGTATGCCAATTTTGTACAGTTTTGGGGCCATCAGAACTTTGACGCAGCTTGGATTAGCATTGACGCTAGCTGAAATGATGCCATGTCATTAATATTGCCATAATGACGGTTAGTAAAAATTAATTGCTTATTAATGCAGAACTGTATGATCTTTCAGATTCCGACACCATTGGCAATGGTGCCGTCAACATTTAGACTGACACCCAGCATTGTTCAGGACACGTGGCGTGCTCTGATTGTTATGATTTTTTCGATCACAATTTGAAGCTTTCGACTAGCGCCAGCGACATTTGGAATGTCACCAAAAACTAGTTTCCCAACCGCCTTAGTTGTACTTGCTCCTGACCATCATCCAATAGAAAATTGACAACCTCACTCTGTACGGATAGTTGGCATGTCAGTACAGGCCTGTCAAGGCGACAGGTATGGACTAGCATGTCAGCCCGTCACATCAGGCACTTCGGTCAGGCTGTGTCCCTGCTGGTGAAGGTCTCGGGGCATAATGCTATTGGAAATGGAGTTGACGGCATTGGCTCTGCCTTCAGTGTTCTTGATCATCTTTTAGAGCTCATCCTTGGACCTTGAGTCTAGCACTATTTGGATTGAGTCTGGCGATATTTGGATTGGAGATGGCACCAGTCTGAGGCAATTTGGAATGGAGCCAGATTTCTGTCTTTCCCAACTGCCCGTTTTGTGATTGTGGTACCTTCGGTATTCCTCCATCGGACTTTTCGTAGGGTTGTGGTGCCTGTTGATGTAACATCAAAGCCTTTCCTTCAGAATGCTTCATGGTCAGACCGCTTTGGGTCTATCTCTCCTCGTTTTGTCTCTTGACGCCCTTCATCCCATATGACCAATAAGGATTTGGTGGGGCCTAGGATTACGGAGAATGGGTGCTAGTGGGGTGAATGGTTTAAAATACCCGGGTAATCTGCCTAGGACATTTCAACCTATCAACAACCTTTCCAGTCAAGATGGGGTGTCTGTATATGTTCCTTCCTTAGAAACGAGTATACAGGTTTTAAGGCCAAAATCAAATGTATTCGTCTCATATTTTTATAACGGAGGATTAAACCTCTAGAATTGTTCAGTTCCTAGTATATAAATAAAAAACCTGTGTTTTTGACCTGGAATGCACCGACGAATTTAGCCCCAGATGTGATGTCCTCTGGTTTCTGTTTGGAGTCTAATGTTTGTTTAAACATTTTAAAAACATCTAAAGCATCACTCTTTTTGGAGTATCCAATGATCAAATATTTTCTAGATTAAACAAATAAAGTCAAAGGAGGAGCTAGACATATAAAATAAGGTCTAATCTAAACAGATAAGGAAAAATCTTAAATTTATCTTTTTTTTCTTTTTGACTTTTCTATTTAACAACCAAAGTTGCTTTTAAAGAGATAAATATCATTTTAAAAGGATGAAGATGCTTTTAAAATGATGATAATGATGCTTTAAAAAGATGATAAAAATTCTTTTAAAAGAAGATAAAGTCAAGAAAACCCTAAACTTATGCAGATAAGATTTTTTCAAAAATGAAACAAGGAATAAGACAGTACAAAAACTTTCTGAAAGTGGGGACTAACAAGGAGACGGGCTATCAAAATTGTTTTCAGGTAGTACGTATAGTGCGACACAGCATGTGTCATGCTGCATGACATAGGGAGCCTTGTGTAACAGTTGTGTGACACATGGCTTGTCATGCTACACGACACGCTTTGTGTTGTGTGGCACAATCAGCCTCAGATCGCAATTGTTTTCGAAATTTTCCACCTTCTAGATTTTCTGTTTTTCTAAAAAAACAACTACTGTAAAATTTCATGATGTGTTTTAAGAAAAAAATACACAGATTTGAAGCTCGAGGGCCCCAGGATGGGGCCAAATTGTTTACACTTGGATTTGTGATGATCTCAGAGAAAGATTAACTGAAATCTTTATAAAACGAGTTAATTTCCATGAAAAAGTAAAGAGAGAGGGTTCGCTTAACTTATGGGCTTAGTATATCACAACTCCAATACATACCTGATTCTTTTCTAAGTCCACTAACATCGCCAGCTTCATGATCTATGTGTATAGCCTTAAAATACATCTAAATTTTATTAATCTAATTAATAGTAGAAATTTGCAGAGAAAGCAAACTAAATTAGTGAAAAATTAAATTAAATTAAATAGGAAAAATAGATACTTACCTTAGAGACCCGAAACCTAGAGTTTCGAGCTTGGATCTGGCCGCCCTTCTGACGGTACCATCTTCATTTGGATGCCTCTTGCTTTTTGGAATTGATAGATTTAAGGTTCTTTCACCAAGATCTATGATTCATACGGCTAGGAGAAGGGCTACGATTTTTTTTAGGTTTGGTCTACCTAGGCTTTCCTAAGGTTAAGAGGAGGTTTTCCTTGGTTTTCTAAGGTTTGTAGTATTTCCTATTATCAAATCCAAATTTTTGGAATTTTTGGGATTTTTTCTTATTTTTCTTAATTTTATAGGAATTTTCAAAGGTATAATGATTTTTCCTAATTTTGTATTTCCTAGGGTTTTCAATCTATTTTCTATGGATTTTCTAAGGTTTTTAGTGTATTTTGATTGGAGTAATTAAAGGTTGATGTAGGATCAAGTTGGAGGTTAGACCAGTTCGATCCAAGGACTCCGATTGAGTTAAAATAGTCAAATTTATGGAATTTTTACCGACTCTGATCATTTAAAAACCAAGTCAAATACTTTTTCAAAACTGACCCGCCGCTTGGTCCTATCAGGTTGTGTGAGGCACGACGCCTGGCCAGCCTGATGCACTGTGTGGTTCTTATGTACCACATAGGGGTATTTTGGTCTGTTTTCCCTTGTCTCTCGAGGCTTCGAACTTTGTCTCTGGGGGTCCGATTTGTGGGAATCTTCAACCATTGGAAAGCTCTCAAGGTCTACTTTGATTTGGGATAGGTTTCAAATGGTTTTGGAAATAATTAACTGGGTTTTGATGTACTATAGTCTACTAGGGTTTGTGTGGTCTTTTGGACTTCGAATCAAGATTTTTAAAAATTCTCTAAGCCAGAATTTCGAGGGGGGTGTCTACAACAATTTATATTTTCAAAGAAATTTCACCTTGTGGGCGTAGCTTTTTAAATAACACTATTGGAAAACACTAGAAATGTAAATTTACTAAATTGGATGTGATTTTTAATATGAATTCTTTTTATTAGATACTCAAGGACTCACTAGAAATGTAAATTTACTAAATTGGATGTGATTTTTAATATGAATTATTTTTATTAGATACTCAAGGACTCAATTATCTTTTTCTATAAAGATGTCAGTCATTTTGCAAATGTTCTAAAGTAATAATATATGTTGCTTTTTCCACATTACATGGTGTTTTGGTTTGAGATATTTGTATAACATGATCTGGTGGAGCGCCTTATACAATGACTCTATCCAAATCGATAAGTATGTTGAGTTCTGATATTTAGAAATCCATTTTTTAATCACATAAAATCCATTTTTAATCACATATGAATGATTTTGATTAAAAAAATTAAATTTTCTATTTTCTAAAAGTTCTATAAATGTTTTTCAGTTAGAATACACCGTCATAGATACCTTAACACGTGCGAAATGACAGTGTAAAGTATCACAACCGTATTTCGACAAATAAGGGTGCAATATCATACAAACGACACCCTTTATTATAATGTATTTTTTAATTTATCAAGTACCGAATTAGAAAATTTTAGAAGAATTATTAAAATGAAATTAGTAGTCTTGGTTTATTGGAATTTGCATGAAATAAGTACTCTTGTGACCTGCAAATCAAAACCAATGGCATTTTGAGAAGAAGAAAAAAACAAGACAGGATAGGATGAGATCTTTGCATAATATTAGAAAATCTTAAAGACATTTTTTGAATTATGTTAAAATACAAAGATAATATTAATATTAATTTCCTAGGATTTTATATAAGTTAGTTCATTACACATTTTAATTTATATATAATGGTAAACTACTTTTTTTTATTAATAAAATATTTAAGAAGTTGGCATTTCAAAGTTGTTAATATTTTAATTATGATTTTATAAAAATATAACTTTTTATATGATAGTTTTTTTCTTTAAATAAAATATTGATGCATTCATTTAAGGAAAAAGTTTGTATAAGGTTGCAACCTTATACTGTTGAGAAAAGGTGCATCTCAAAAATCCTACAGTGGAGAGTGTTTCTACATAGGAGAATCCTCCAACTAATCATCTCGACCTTGAGACGAATGGACATGAAGAAAAAAAAGAATTCTAAGGTAAAAAAATAGTACATCTTGTAAAAAGTCGTATGGACCGTATATTTTAAAGATTTTTAAATGCTTATTAATATGCTCGATCTATACTATTTTTTAAATTTTAAATTTTCTATCTGGAGATAAAAAGAGAATTTGAAGCCATCATAAAATTTTCGATGCCAAAACTTCTCTAAGTAATCTTATAGGTCCACGTGACTTCAACGGTATAACGAGGCAACCTTATACAAACCTCACCCTTTATTTAAACTTCGTTGTCCAACGAAAAATTTCTATTCGATAAAGTGTTTATTTGAAATAATTAAAAATTAAAGTTAATGAAATATTTTACTAATAATATAAAATAATTTTATAGGTTCACAGGCAACAAAACAAAAAAGCATTCTCGTGGGATGACATGACGTTGTCCCTATTGAATGTTTGGAAGTTTATTTTGTAATGTGGTTTTTAGAGATCATGTTATATATTTATGCCTCGAGGAAAAATACTGGCTTAGTAATACTTTTAATCTAAAATTGACAAATTTCGGTTTAAAAAAAAAATTTTAATATAAAAAATAGGAATTTAACTTTTTAGTTAAATTTTAGACGATAGAACATATAGCCAACAGATTATAAAATACTCTTGTATGTTATACTTTTATTAATTATTATTCTTCACCTATTTACATTACCCCCTTGAGAAAATGACAATTTTTTGATCGCCACCACGAACCTTTGAAGAGCGTCGGTTCAATTTATGGTTTAGCCTCCATCCGAAGTTAGTCGTTTTTATTCTTCATGTTAACCTAACTCCGAACCTGAGATGAAATTTTTGAATGCCACCTAGTAGAGATCTACTCATATTTCATATGTGAATAAATATTTTATGCGGATTGGACCGCTATTGTAGGTCCAAAGGTATAAAGCATCCATATTAAAGATGGATGCAAATAGGTGGTCTTTCTAAAAACAATTGTAATTTATGGTCTATATGTTTTTTTAATATAATTATTATTTTTAGTTTTCAAAATTTATTTATTTTTTTATATTCATGATCTCCATATTAAAGATTATATATTCTTTAAAAAAGAATTGTTTCATGCGGGCTAGACCGCATTGGTACAATATGCGGTCTAGAGGTATAAAGCATCCATATTAAAGATGGATACAAATAGGTAGTCTTTCTAAAAACAATTGTAACTGACGATCCAAATATTTTTTTAATATAATTATTATTTCTAGTTTTAAAATTTATTTATTTTTTCATATTCTTGATCACCATGTTAAAGATTATATATTCTCTAAAGAACAATTGTTTCATGAGGGTTGTACCGCAGTTGTAAATTATGCAATCTAGAGCTATAAAGCATCCATCTTTAGGTGGTCTTTCTACAAACAATTGTAACTGACATTCTAAATATTTTGTTAATATAATTATTATTTCTAATTTTCAAAATTTATTTATTTTCTCATATTCAAGATCTCCATGTTAAAGATTATATATTCTCTAAAACTTAGGATCAAATTATATTTAAAAAATATATTCATTGCTCACATTTCTACAATATGCGGAAAGACTGTATGCTATCACAGTCCTCTAAAAATTAAGATCAAATTATATATATAAAAAAAAGTTTATGTAGAGCTGAGGGTCTAAACAATCAAAATAGAACCACCGTAAAAATTTCTCTAGAAGTTGTTTTCAGGTTCAAATATTCTTAAATTGATCATCTCGACATCAAGATGCATAGATATGAGAAAAAATTGGATTTCGACTTTTGGAAATAGTGCATGTTGTAATGTATTTTTGGACCATCAATTTCTAAGATTTTCAAGTTTTCATAGATCTACTCATCTACAATATTTTTTTAACCTTTAAAATTTATAATTAAAAACAAAAATATATTTTAAAGCTATCATAAAGATTTTCAGTATTAAAATCATATTTCTCAATATTATTTGAGGGTGCTCCACATTGATCGGTCAGGGCATCGCTGTGAACAAACCGCACCCTATAGGTATATTTATTGCCAAGCCCGCAATTTTACATGTGCGGGCTTGGCCGCATGCTGACCGCATCCTTTGTATATAGAAAGATTCCATTCGTGGGTTGCTTACGGGTCCGCATTACTCGAAGGTACCGCCGCTGAGCATGCTCATGAATAAAAAATGGCAAATTAAAAGAGTGCACAAGGAAAAAGCTGCAAAAGGAGAAGGAAAAGGCCTCACAAAAAACATATCAATGCCGTGAACTTTCGTCGCCGCAACTTCAGCGTCCCAAAGACGCACTGCCGTCAGTGAACGTGGCAGATGCTTATTGGACCCATGTTGGTGCTATACGCGGCATCGAGCCTAAGCGTACGTTACGTCATCTCACGCAGCCATGTGGCGAATCCGGACCGTCAATTCAGGAAACCCCAGCGGCGAGATTGGAAATATCGGGTACGGATTGCTGAGATCGTGCGAAGCAGGACTGCACACGTGGCGCAACATACTCCATTGATTCCGGAATTTAAAATAGGTTTCATTTTCGTTAATAAGAACTATCTTAAAGGACAAGTATATAACAAAAGAGGCCGGCGATTTGGAGGAGAGCACAAGCCGCATAATAGATAAGCGGAGACCCGGCCGAAATTAGCCGGGAAATCTTCCTTTTCCGGCATTATTAGCCGGGGAATCGTATTTTCCGGTCGATTGAGCCGTGAATCCGTCGGATCTTTGTTCCTTCTGTTTTCCAGCTGAAGAGGCCTGAAAATTACAGGAGATTGATCTCTGTTTTTTCCCGTTGAAAATAAGACAGAATATAGCCGCTTTAGTCCCTGAGGTCTGTTTTCCTGTGAAGTTGACCGGAAGCTGACTGGATTTGGGATCTAAGCTGTGCGTTGCCATATTTGTGCTGTTCTTTTCCTCTGAATAAGAGAGGATAGTGAAAGATGAAGCGATCGGGGGTTTTGGTGGCTTCTGCCGTCGCTGCTTCTGCAACTGCTTTGACAGCTTGTGGTGAAAGCAAGATCCGGGTTTCTGCAATACCCAATGAGGTATGCTACGATTGTTTCTGTCGTTTTTTGTTTTCTTATGAATTTTACATGGTCTGTATTGCAAAGAAACAGGGAAAATATTATTTATTCTTTTACCTCAAAATCGTGGTCTCTGTCGTGGAGTTTCCATTAAATCTTTTATTTTAATGAAAATCGTGTCCTTTTTATTCCGAGACTCCGTATATGTTCTCCTTTTTTTTTATTTGAGAGCAAAAATATGAAGTTTTTAAGAGAATCTCTTGATTACCTTTCCTCGTTAGCCTGGTCTTTTTTCAATCGATCTTTTGTTTTTAATGGATTCCTGGTGCTTATTCTGGGATTTTTTTTTTTCAATTGATTTGATGGTGATTTAGCGGATCCCAATAATTGGGATAAGGGTTGCATGATGATTTCGTTGTGATTCGTAACACTTTAAGATTATTTGTTAAATTTGTGTTATTGTATGGAAATTCCGATTTCTAATGTTTATGGCTTTATGAGCATCTACGCTTTCTTTGTATATTTATCTTTCTGTGCCTTTTTTTATTGGCAAAAAAATACTTCTTCAAGGAATTTTCTTTGCTTCTTGGATCTTTATTTTGGATCTGGCCTCATTGGCTCTAATTTTTCTTATTAACTCCATTGCTTCATATGATTTTGCGCTGGCCTCTGTTTATTTGCAAATTTGATTCAAGTGTGTCTGATTTGATTTGTGCTCTTAAAGTAACTGTCCCTGATCTTACAGGAAGATTCTTCGAGCCATGGTCCTGTCGTAACTGATCCGAAGGGCAAAGGCAATGAGAAATTTGAGCCAAGGTTCGATGGCTTGAGATTCATAGAGACTTTGGTCACGGCTCACAGATAACAAAACAAAGAGCTCTTATGAGTCCCTCTCTACCCGTTTCTCTCTAATGATTTAGCGTGGATGTGCATACCTTCTAGGTGAGCGAGAGCCCCTCTGGCGTTTAATTTTGGTAGCTTTCTTCTGTCTCCCGCTTTCTTTTACAGTGAGCGTTAGGGTTTCACTATGGGATTTTGGTTTCGTGACCGTGTTTCTTGTAGGGTTGAAGTTTGAAATTGTCTTTGAAAGATTGGAATGTGGTAATGAAAGATCTTTCTGAAACATTGAAAGTTTTGAACGAATGTTGCGTCAGGTTTATTAATGGAAATGGATAGCGAATTTGGAAATTGCCTCTGTGATTTTCGCTCAAACTAAACATGGGCGACAATGGAAGTGGATCCCACTTGTATACAATGGGGCCATATGTGTCTGATACATGGAGGTTTTAATTACTTACAACCACTGGTTTAAAAAACGTGTCGGTGACCAGGATCGGGTATCCAAAAAATCGATCTGGATTTGTGAATAGGCGATCCGGATCGGGAGTCGAGTTGAACGGTTCGGATTAAGCCTTAAAAAGATCCAAAAAAATTAATAAAATTGATTATAAATGTTGTTTTTTAGAAATCCAATAAGAAATGGGGGTATTACATTATTAACTTTTATTGTTTTCATCAATTTATGAATATTGAGATGTTCTTTCCCCTGTATGAACTTACGTTGACCATTAAATTTACATCACACAACAGAAATTATAGAATTATCATGGATTGTATATAATCATATATGGACTACAATAAAGAGTTGACTAAATTGATGAAAAATTGGCTACTAAAATCTCGAATTGGCGGAAAATCCTAATCCGCTAAAAAAATTCAAATTATTACAATCTAACTAACTATAATATTATATACCAAGAATATTTTATAATTATTTTATTTTATAAATAATAACAAATTCAAAATATTTTATAATATGATCTAATTTAAAATGTATTATTGACAACCGTCAGAAAAAATAGTACACTACATTATTTGTAATACAAAAATTAATAAATAAAATAAAAGATTTGGTTATCAATGTAGAAATTATTAAAATGCGTATCAATTTTCTTTGATTTTTTAGGTTTCTAGAATAAATTAGTGGAAGAGATTGTTAGTAGAAAGAGAGAGATTTCAAATGGCTTCATTGTATGAATCTTATATGTAAATTAATATTACTAAATTTATGTTAAAGACCATCATGTTATAAAAATAAAAAATATAATTAGTCCATTTATTTTTCGGTTGTATTAAGAAATACTTTCTATTTTTTTGACAAGAAATACTTATTGTGTCATCTTTTAATTTTTTTTACAAGAAAAATATGATACTTGTTAATTATCTTTTTTTTTTTTTTTTTTTTTGACAAAAGATGTATTACATTTTTTTTTGCTTGTTGCATTACTCTTTATTTTTTTTACAAGAAAAATAAAAAAATGATGTTGCCAAAGTACATTTTATTTTTTTACAAGAAATACTTGTTATAGTACCTTGTATTTTTTTTACAAGAAAAATAAAAAAATGTTATATTATCTTTTTTATTTTTATCTTGAGAAGTTTTTTACTTTTAATTTTTTTTATTTTTTTACCGTATTATTTTTTGTCTTTGTTTATTTTTTTGACAACAAAAATAAACGAGGATATACGTTAAGGTTCGAACTCTAGATGTCCACCAAAAAATCGGAGTCGTCAACCAACATTGCCACGTCGCTTGATGTGATTTTATTAACTTCTATAATAAAGTATATTCAATCGTTTTGTTTTAATGATATTTTGTTGGAATTATTATGCATCGAAGGATGAGTGTTGTTTTGTTATCTATAGATTTCTCTATAATAGATATTGCACTGCGGGTGTAGAAAAACGAGGACGTAGACATGGAGGATTTTTAGGTGTTATGTGTTGCTCCTGTGAGATGGCCATATGTAAACTCAAAAATTACTAGAATGCTCAAGTTTTTTCGGTGAGACTCGCGATTTACTATTGAGAATCGACCGGTTCTCTATGGATACAGGCAATTTGCAGTTTTTTCTAGAACCGGCTTGGTAGCATACGATTTTCGAGTTGAATTGGGCGAGTTTGGTTCGACTCGACGAGTTTTTAAACCTTGCTTACAACCATTATGTCAATTTTAATAGCTTAGTTGTATCAGAAGTTCGAGAAAATGTATTGTTTAAAAAAAAATCGAATAAATGTATTGGTTAGTCAAAATTAATTGTGATTACTTTGTATTAATTTTGAAATTCATTTTTGCATCATTAGCTTATCCCTGCTATTTGGGTTGGGGTCGGTTATTTCAATTGAGAAATGAAAATTGGGTACTATTTAATTTGGGTAAAAAGTACTTTAAAATGGCCCAAATTGGTATTTTTTGTAGCCAATACGGCAAAACGGCCCTTGAATATGTCATTCCATTCTAGGATGTATATATTGTGTGGTTTTGATATTGGGCGATAATTAAAAAGTTCAGTTGTGTTTTTACAATTTGCAACTTTCATGACCTCCACGTGGTTTTTTGGCGATATCTACCTATTTGAGAGGAATTTTTTTGATGGGGTTGGATTCTATGGGTTTTGGCCTCAACACTCTTTTTGCTTATATGCAATAATGTACCTTCAATTAACAAGAAGGGACGAATTTGAGGCCGATTTATGAAGTTGGAACATTTGTTTGCTAACCAAAATTTAGGGAATAAGGCCTATCTTTTTTAAAAGTCATAGTGTAGAAAGTTGATTTTTCGCCCATGTACTCCATCCAAAAATGGATTATCAGTAGCCTAAACCCCGTTGTTTTCAAAGGTTGATAAGGTAGGGGTGATGAGTGTTCTAGCAAGAGAAAGTAGAAGCGTAGACAATTATACTGAGAGAAAGCCTCCTAAATAGAAAAAACCTTACCTTTATTTGACAATGGTACTTATACTTTATTAATCAACCAAGGTTTCAACGGCTGCAGTAAGGAAAAACATCCGAATTAACTACCTGATGCAAAATACCACTTGTTTTGCCGAGCAGTCACTTCTAGCTTTGTCAAGTCAAGCCAATGTCATTAGCTTCTCTATATATTTTGTCAAGCTGTTAGCAATGTCATTAACTTTCCTATATACATGCTAAAAACAGATTATTAACTTCCCTTCCCTATACACATGCTATTCTATATAAGCAAAACAGATCATTAACTTCTCTATACACATGTTAAAAACAGATTTGTAGACCGTATATAACCTAACTTAAATATAGAGAAAGAAAACCCCTTGGAAAAAGAGCAAGCTAGAGAGAGCAAATCAGAGAAATCCTAGCGTTTACCTCTAGGCATCTATATTCTATTGAGAGGAACTCCATTCTATATTCTATAGAGAGAAACTCCAACCCCATCCAAATCTTAACAAGCAATATTTCAAATCAACCCAAAAATACTAAAGCGAGATGCTGGCAATGATTTGTGCCAGATGGTCTAAGAAGAACTGTCCAACCAAATATGAGAGATCATGACCCCTAACCAATTTGTAAGCATTTTCTTTCCTTCATGAAAAGTATCGTGTATTCTCACAAACTTGAAAATCGGCGCACACTTCCCTCATGACCACCATATCAACTGACTTGCCGCATAGTGCAAGCCAAAGAAGCTGTTGGGTGTAAGACTAAAGCCAAGAAAACGGCCAATGGCAAAACCACCTTGAGAGATCGTAGTTTTTTTATTTATAAGAATTCAGAGTTTTATTATTTAAAGACTACCTTGAGAGATCTTAGTTTTTTTATTTATAAGAATTCAGAGCTTTATTATTTAAAGACTAAAAGGAAATTAGAGAGTCCAAGACCCAAGTGTCGGTTAAGGCAGAGCCACCTTTAACAAGTTGATCTGCCACTACATTGGCTTCACGAATCACATACACAAAGGAAAAAGCAAATGAGGAAAAAACAAAGGGCCTGGACATGTCCCATATCTGCAACAAAAAAGCCCGAAATGTCCTACGTTTCTATCTATGAGGGCCTGGACATGTCCCATATTTGCAACAAAAAGGACCGAAATGTCCTACCCTTCTATCTATGAAAAGTTTTAATCCAAGAAGTAAAGCCATCATCTCGAGTCCCCTTCCACCACACAAAAATGTCCTAACTACCTTTTTATCTATGAAAAGTTTTAATCCATCCATTCCAGCTTTTCCCCCAACGGGCCTGCATAAAAAAAATCAACAGCTCCATTCCAATCTCTCGCTGCACTTCCAAACCCAGCAGGCTCTAGACTCCCAAATGAACTACCATAGAAATTAAGTTTAAAGGTTCCTTCTAGAGGTGGCATCCATCTACCCTTTGGTCTGCACTATAAAAAACCCAACTGGAAAAGATTTGCTAAGTTTCTCTTGACATCCACTTCCAAAACATCACACCCCACCTTTGTCATAGAGCATGAGAGCCACACAACATGTAATATTTTTTCTAAAACTCTCTCAACAGGCACGTAGATACCATCAAACACGCGCTGATTTTTTTCCTTTCAGACTTCCCACAGAATCACACCTCTCACAATTTGCCAAACAATCGTCCTAGTTTTGGGAAGCATATTGACCGACAAATTTGAGATTACCCCCTTCACCTGTGCAGGCATCACCACAGCAACCCCAAGTTTATCAAAAAACCACCGCCAAAATTTGTAGGTGAAAGAACAATGAAGAAAAAGATGATGACCTGTTTCAGTATCGTCCTTGCACAACAAACAAATATTAGGCAGAATCTTACCTCTTTTAATGAGATTGTCAATAGTGAGTACCTTATCTTGCGCTGCCAACCATAGAAAGGCTTGAACTTTCAAAGGTAAAGGCCATTTGCAAATGGTGGCAATTTCAGGCATAGACCATCTCCAACGGTCATTGAACAATAGCTTATACATAGACATCACCGAGTACAGCCCATCTGGATCAATCTCTCAAATGACTACATCTGAGGCATGCTGTGGAATATAGACTTCTTGAAAGAGAGATAACAAGCTCACATACTCCCAAAATATCTGCTCGAAGATCCTATTATAGGGAAGAACAATGTTCCAGAAAGCTTGGTTACCTCTACATTCATAAAGATCAGCAACAACAACATTAGGGTTATCCATATGTTGAAAAACTGAAGGGAAGAGATATTTCAGCTGCGAATACCCTACCCACTTATGGTGCCAAAATGATATATTATGGTCATCGCCCAGACACTAGCGAATGTCTCTATGTATCAAGGATTTACATGAATTAATGGATCTCCAACAGTATGACATTCCCTTAGTACCATTTCTCAGTCTAACCCACATTTTATATCTATCCTCACCATACTTGGCATCAATAACTTGATACAACAACTGATCTTTTAGGTTTAAGCTTCTCCACCACCACTTGCATAGGAGAGCCTGGTTAACCAAATTGATTCTCCTTATACTTAGTCCACCTTCTTTCACAGGAGTGCACACTCTATCCCATCGCAAAAGATGAAACTTTTTTGAGTTTTCAAACGAACCCCAAAGAAAATTCCTCATTAAAGGTTCTATATTCTTGGCCACCCTAGGAGGAATCTGCAACAAAGCTTCAATCAAAGTGGTCCTACCTCCCAAAGATAGATATTTGTAGTTCCACAAATCAAGCTTGACTTGTATTATTTGGATCACTTTATTCCAGACCGCCAAAGGTAATTGCCCATCTGAAATTGGCAATTCCAAATACATAATTGGAAAGCTTTCCACCTTACAACCCATCATCTCAACAATCTCATAGAGCAAAGAATCATCACAATTAATACCCACCACAACAAACTTTGCAAAATTAACCTTGAGCCCTAGCGCCACTTCACAACAATTAAAGAAAGTTGCAATATTAGCCACCTGCTCAGGCCTAGCCTCGTAAAAAAATAAAGTATCATCGGCATATTGTAAGTGCGAGATGCAAGGACCATCATTAGGCAAGTGAAAACACACAAAATGTCCATGAGCTACTACATTGCGCAGAAACGACTGAAACACTCTGAGTAAATGGTGAACAAAAAAGGGGATAGGGGGTCACCCTGTCGGAGGCCCCTGGATGTGCTGAACAAACTAGTCGGGCTACCCTTGAACAAGATAGAAAACTGAGAAGAGGATAGTCAACCATGTATCCAGCTTCTCCATTTCTCACCAAAGCTCATGTTTTTCATTATCTTTAACAAAATGCTCCATTCCACCTTATCATAAGCTTTTTCCATATCCAGTTTAATCACTACCCCAACTTCACTACTCAAAATTCTCGAATGAATATACTCCTGTGCAACCAAAACACTGTCAGTAATCATCACATCCTTGATGAATGCGGATTGGGGCCTAGTGATAATATCTCGTAAGACTACTTTTAATTGTTTTGCAAGCACCTTGGCAATAATTTTATAGAGGCTTGAAAGCAAAAGAATGGGCCTTATATCACTGAGGCTTGTAATGACAACCTTTTTGGGAATAAGCGCTATATAGGAGGAATTGACCCCACTAAATAGTTCACCTCTTCTCATGAAAGCACAGACCATTTCTAGCACCTCACTACAAACCAGATTCCAAAATTTATGGAAAAAGAAAGAGGGAAGCCATCAGGGCCCCGTGCCTTATCACCAAGAAGGGAGAAGACTGCTTTTTTCTCTTTTTCCATAGACACTTCTTTCTCAAGCAAAGCTATCATAACATCCGATAGGCATTTAAAACCCACTCTGGCTAACCACGGAGTAACCCCCACCTTCATAGGGAAAGCTTTTTTGAAGTGGTTGATAATCGCAGTAGACATCCCATTGTCATCTTCCGGATCAATTCCATTAATCAAAAGCCTAGAGACATCATTTTGACGTCTCCTAGCATTTGCAATGGCATGGAAAAATTTAATATTTAAATCACCTTCCTTCAACCATTTGACTCTGGATCTCTTCTTCCAATACATCTCCTCAATCCTACGGAGCTCCTGTAATTCATTTGATTTAGAGCTTCTCTCCAACACCTGCTCCTCAGAGAGAACTACGATAGCATCCACATCTGCTAAGCATTTAATAACTTCATCAATTGTATGTTTCACATTGTACCTCTCATCACTTTTCCAAGCAATAAGCTTATGCTTGATACTTAAGAGCTTCTTATGGAGTTGAAAATCAATAGAGCCAAAAGAGATAGAGTACTCCTAGGCACTTTTAATAATGTCTGCCACCCCTTTTTCAGCAAGCCACAACTTCAAATTGGAAAGGTTTGGGACCGACAGGAAGAACTTTAGAACACAGAAGAATGGGAGTATGGTCAAAGGAAAGTCTAAGTAAAGCCCTAACCGTTGCAAGGGAAAAGAATTTTGTCTACTCCCCAAACACTAGAAATCTATCTAATTTGGACATGGATAAATTTGAGGAACGACCATTAGTCCAAGTAATAGATATGCCTAAAATGGGCAAATCTATCAGGGCATGGGACTCAATAAATCTATTAAACATTCGTATGGCAGACGTAATAGGTCCACCATAGCTGCTTTCTTCAGGCCACCTAATGAAATTAAAATCCCCTCTCAAACAGATAGGAAAAGAAAAACTACTAATGAAATCAGACATATCATTAATAAAAAGTTCTTTTTGAGCCAAAGCATGAGGACCATAAACATTTAATAAGCCCTAATGAAAGTCAGAACCCAGCCCCACAAAACAAGCCATCAAAAAGTTGTCGGTTTTCATCGAGCAAAAAGAGAGCAAAATAGTGGGATCCCACAAAATCCACAACCCCCCTAGAGGCACCCACGGAGTCAATTCCCAGAAAATCAACAGACCCATGACCCCAAACTTCCGTGACACCAAAGATGGTGGGACTAGGAAGTTTTGTTTCCTAAAGAATAAGAATTGTAGGCCTAAAATGAGAAACAAAAAATCGAACATCTCTCTTACGACTGAGGTCACCCAGACCTCGAACATTCCATGACAAAATATTCATGAGAAAAGAGAAGAAGATGATGAACTTGGACCATCCCTACTCCCACCAAAGACAGCCTCTTCAATAGCTCTCTTCAAGTCATCGTTCAGAACTTCTTCCCCATCCGAAGAGTGCTATGAGCTGTCCTCGACAACCTGGTCATCAGAAATAACAATGCCTCTAGCAATCGAAGGAACATGCAACACTCCCCGAGCCTACAATCTTGCCGATGACCTGGTACCCTTCATGAGAGATTTTCCCTTAGACTTAGATTTACACACTCCAGCCACTAGAGTCTAAGCCGCGATCACAGAATTTTTGGGACCTGTGTCCTGCTTCTCTTTTGTCTCAGCTTTCTTTTTCACTATACTTTCTTTGAACACAACACCAATAGGGGCATCAAAGTCCATACCATAGTCAGAAACCATGGATGAAACCAGCATTTTTCCTCCCTATTCTGCGACTGTCTAGAGGACAGCTCCACAGGTCCACCATTTGGCACAACAGATTAATGGCTAACCCCATTCAAGGGCGCAGCAGTAAGGTCCATAAGCAATGGCCTATCCTCTTGTCGTATAACATTGAGAGGAGTGGAGTTGGCCGATTCTACCAATGCATGACCGGGGTCTTCAACGAGTAGCTCACCATCACCGTCAACTTGAGGACCTTATTCTAACATATCAGAAACCAATTCCCCCTCCTTCAAGTCACCACTATCCTCCATGTCATCAACCATCACCATAGCTAAAGGGTCAACCGACAAAGGATCAAACACCGGCTTGGGTGAATAGTGAGCCTTCCTAGAAGCGCTGCGATGGAATAGAGGATACATCTTGGCAGCAACGAGCAGCAACAGATTGAAGGTCAACACAGAGCACCGATTTTGACCTGCAACCAACAAGGACAGAAGTCACACAACCAGGCTATGGGAGGACTTACAGGTTTGCATAACTGCCTGCTTTCTTTCTAAAAGGAAGAAAAATGGAGGAGGTGACTTCCTAAAGATAGGCCTCAACGAAATGGCAGGGCATATCTCCATGCAACCCATCCCTAAGGGCGACGCCTCGGTACACAACACTGACGTGTTATCAATCATGCCCAACTTATTCAGTGAATTCGGCAACCCGCGTGGACCCTCGGCATATGAATCATCACGTAGTCCTTCAGCACGTGAACTGTCACCATTTTCCAAAACCGTAGACACCACTTTCGTCGTAGGATATGTGAAACGTCCTATCGGAATCCATCGTTTAAATATTTTCAAAATTTGAAAATCCCTTCTCTTATTCCTAGAATTTCGCCGTCTTTTCAGATTAGAAAACACCTTATCGCCGTCTCCCAGAAAAGCACGGTTTTTCGTTGGCCAGCGACTGACCTCCTACCTGTCTCCATCGTCTCCGACAGCCTTATTGAGTGGCATTAGCAATGCCTCTCTTCTCCTCTAGAGAAACTTTTATAGAGAAGGACTCTTGGCCCACCAAAAGTCTAACCACTTTTGGGATTGGAGCCCCATACAACTTCCAAGTACAAATTCGTACAAAACAAAGATCAACCCCTTGAAGCGATTCTTTATCAACATCACAAAACTTGCCACAGCTATTAGCCAATTTACGACATGTATCCACCAACTACGCATGGAGTGGAATACCTGAACATCTGATCCACAGACTCTCCTTATGCTGATAAGAAGAGTGGGAGGACGGTTTCCACTGATCTAGCTAGAAGAGCTTCTCCCAAATCCTGACAAAATGATTAGCTAGAGCAACTAAAGCATCCTCTTTATCATGCAAAAGAAAGGTAATCGTATTCTCCCCCAAGACTTTAACCTTTGGAACATAAGGCAGCCGCCAACATCTTCTTGCCCACTCACTAAATCCAAAGATGTCATTCGAGGGTGGAGAAAACGATCCCACAATAAGAAATTGCGCATCTGAAAGCAAACCACTTGAGAGGTCAAACAGCACTGCCACCACGGGAACCACACCATCGTCCTCCTCACCATCTACATCCCCAGATACTTCTCCCACCTCACCCCTCTCTCTCTCTCACCATGGCATTTGATTAAGTTAACATCAAAATTCGGCCCTACAATACCACTCCACAAAACCACCTTCTAGATATTGCAAAAACCACCCCACAATACTGTAAGAACCCAAAAACCACCTATTAAAATGACTAGAACTTAAACCGCCATCTAAAACCACAATTTTGAAACCACCACCTGAAACCACCTATTAACACATATGAAATAACCTTTTTTTT
This sequence comes from Amborella trichopoda, assembly GCF_054954075.1. NCBI lineage: Eukaryota > Viridiplantae > Streptophyta > Magnoliopsida > Amborellales > Amborellaceae > Amborella > Amborella trichopoda. Next base: position 31,208,889 of record NC_142344.1, read on the forward strand.
TTGATAAATGAAACACGAACCGCCATTTGAAAATTCTTCTCGTTGATGCTTTTGTACTCACATTGAGAATGATATTGTTTCCCCTAACCTTTGTTAATGCTAAATCCGACAACCTTCCATGGCTTCCTCTTTCACAACTCAAATCCTCCATGAAGACTGGGTAACCTATACCTCTGAGAATTCTCTCTAAACATTGAAGTTTCCACCATTTCTGTTTTGTTGCAACATTTTAGTACTTTCCCCATAGCAAGAGCAATCCTCGTATGATAAAGCCAAGCATAATTGAATGTGAGAGATCTTGTTGTGACTCCTAAACTTGCAATACTTTTCAAAGCCAAGCACATGATGAAAGAAATTTTTCCCAAACACTCAGAGGATTAGGATCCAATACTGGGTTTATGGGATATCTGTCCAAGTCCCTAGCAGACCTACTTTCAATATCTCAAATACATATGCTGGGTTCGGACTTCATACCAGGCTCATGCTCAAATATTGTCCAAGCCCCCTATATCTCATACATATGTACCATATTGGGTCCTTAATTTCTTTAGTATACTATTCAAAAGCCATCCCCATGTTTCCCTCATTAGTCATACCCATAAATATCAAAGTCAAAGGGCCAAAGTATTTAATATCCATCAAATGATACTTATACTCCTCATGAGTCATACCCATAAACATCCGCCCATAAATATCCAAAAAGCAAAGTCAAAGGGCCAAAATATTTAATATCCTTCACATGATACTTATCCTCCTCTAGTAAATAAATGAGCACAATGTAGAAATTGACTTTGGCATGAAACATCAAAGGGTGCTTTTGATAATAATCCCTACCCCTCACAACTGCAATTGAGGGCAAGGACCATAAATACCACTCTTATCCTTCCCAATGGTGGATGGAAGGTTAAACCCGAGATATCTCCCTATGGGCAATACTCTCTATGACATTGGCATATAATTCCCAAGGGCATATTCATAAACACAAACGACATATTCCCCATTTTCTCATATCTTTTCAGGTAGTAGGTAGAGGGGGTAAGATTGATACATCACTACTAAGGGCATGTGTGCCCACTTCCTTTGAAGGAAGCTATTTTGAAGTTGATGAGGGCTCACCCAACATTGCAAGCACAACCAACCGTCAACAACTGAGACATCACTGTACATAACAACACTTAAGAATGACATGAGGAAGGTGAGCTGCTAGCTGAAGAAAGGAGAGCTTCAAGTTAGGAAAGGGCTTGGGGTTGTCGTGGTAGCATCCCCACACTTAGTTACCACATCGTGGTATCCATTCCTACTGCTAGCATCCCCAATTAACACTTTCAAAATGTAACTCCCTAATCTCTTGAAAAAATGGGTAGGGGCTTGTCTTTGTTGGGTTGTGAAGCAAAGATCACACCTTATGGCCTTATGGTATTCTCCCTCTTATTAAAAGGTATTTTTGTCACTAAAAATAGAGCTTTTTTAGTGGGGGCTCTTAAAAGAGTTTTGATAGAGAGAGAAACGTGTGGGTGAGTAAGGGAGCTATTGAAAAGATAAAAGGGAGCGTGTAGAGAGAGAAGCTTGGGGTTGGAAATTGGGGTTTTTGCAACGATACCCTAGCACCACTAGTTAGGGCTCGTATTGGGCCATTTTGTCGGTATTTCTTCACGGCATCAGTGAATCGAAGAAAGGAGTCGATTGTCGGTGGTTTTGTAGTAGGAAGTTCTTTTGTTTGAGCTTTCTTTAAAATTGTATGAGGTAACTCTACGTAACCCCAATCTTGTAAGTTTTCCTCTTGATAGTGAATATATCTTTGCTGTCTTGCCCATGGACGTAGCCTATCTTGGGTGAATTACGTATATCTGCGTGTCCCTCTTTACTTTCATTTGTGTTATGCTTTGATGATTTTTCATATTGCTTGTTTTATTGTTTTTATATTTTTCCCAATTATATTGCACTTGTTATTGTATCTTGGCATGTTATTTGAATGTTGAAATCGTTGTAGTGTAGTGCTCACTTCATCTAGTGGGATTTGAGATTTCCCGGGTTGCTCAAAAGGGGTGATTGGTTATCCTGATTTTACAACAAGTGGTATAAGAGCTCAAGGAATTAGTGTAGTATTTTTGAAAAAATGACATCTCACAAGTTTGAGGTGGAAAAGTTTAATGGGAAAGATAATTTTGAAATTTGGAAATTAAAAATACAAGATTTATTGGTGCATCAAGGGCAACACAAAGCATTACTTGGAAAAGATAAGAAATCAGTAAATGTGACCGATGATGATTGAGACGAACTTGATATAAAGGCATGGACCACTATTTGCTTGTGTTTAGTGAATGAACTTTTGTTGAATATTATTGGTGAATAGAAGGCAAAATATTTGTGGGAAAAATTGGAAAGTTTGTATCAAACAAAATCTCTCACAAATCGAATTTTCTTAAAAAAAAAATTGTATTCCTTGAGAGTGAAAGAACATGCAAATGTGTCGGTAGTTAGATGCCTCGATCTTGCCCTCCGAGTCGGGTTGATCTGATGGCGTGGTTCCGGGTTCGAGATGGACCCGGGACCTGAGACTACTCTCTCGTGAACCATGTAATAGAGACGCGAGCAGGAATACCAACCGGCGACAGAGAAATTTGGTCCTGAGGCAGGACTTACCTCATGTGGGTCCTTGACACGCTCGAGCTAACTCGCATGGGCGTCCTCTTAGATCATGTTGGAATGCCCCGTGGCCTGTGGCTGGTTTGGAATTGTCTCCCTTGGCTTATTTTTTCTTACCTGCGACCACACACATACATTAGAATATAGACAAGTGGGTCTGAGGACCCATCTTGTCATAGGGTGAGCACACACGTGCGTATGTACTCGAAGAAAAATGAAAAATAACATGATGGAGTCCGTGTCAATTTGACAGCCTTATGGTGTCTCCTTGACTAGGGACTCTTAGTACATATCTTACAGTAAAGAAAGAAAAAAAAGGGTGAGGTAGAGAGAGTGAAAGAGAAAGGAAAAGAGAGAAGGAAAGAGGAAAGAAAGAAGAGTTTGAAGACTGGTCTGCTCTTCACCCAGTACTCCAAAGAAATAAAGAAAGAGGATGCTGAAGGCTGATCTGCTTTTTACCCAGTACTGCAAAGAAATGAAGGAGGAAGAAATTGAAGGCTGGTCTGCTTTTCACCCCATACTCCAAAGAAATGAAGAAATGAAGAAAGAAGAAATTGAAAGCTGATATGATTTTCAACCAGTACTCCAATGGAAATGTGTAATTTGGAAAAGAAAGAGAAAAGGAAAAAGAATGAAGGCTAGTATATCTTTTAACTAGTCCTCCAGAGAAAATGTATATTTTAAAGAGAAAGGAGAGATGAAGGTTGGTTTGACTCTCACCCAACACTTAAGAGATAAAATGTATTTTTGAGAAGAAAGAAAAGAGGAACGAAGGTCAGTTTGTTTTTCACTCAAATCTTTCAGAGATGGAGAAAAAGAAGCATTTGCTTTAAAGAGGGGAAGAAGGAAAGAGATGAGAGAAGGTGAAAGAGAGTGAAGAAGTTTGACGGGGGGACTAGAATGATACAGCGGCAAGACTAGCGCGACTGCTGGTCTAACGCGGTTGGTAGACAGGCACGGTAAGTAGACCGACACGATGGCTAGACTGCTCAATGACAAGGCTAGCACGATAGCTAGTTTAGCACAATGGCTGGTCTGACATGACAGTTAGACGGGCACGATAACTAGATCACCATGATGGCTAGGCTGCTCGGTGATAAGACTAGCACGGCGCACAAGACTCAGCCTGCCCTCAGGTCAAACAAGCAAAGGAGAGAGAAAAGAGATCGTGCTCGATAGTACGCACTGCTGTGCAAGACAGAAAAAGAAAGAAGTGTCACGCCCGGTAAAGTGTGCTGCCGCGTGAGATAGAAAGAAGAGAGAAGAGAGAAGAGAGAAGAGAGAGAGTCATGCTGGACATCATTCACTGTCATGCGAGATAAAAAGAAGAGAGGAGAGAGAGTCATGCTCGATAGTATTCACTGCCGTACGAGATAGAGAGAAGAGAGAAGAGAGAAGAGAGAAGAGAGAGAAGGCCATGCTCGGCAGTTTTCGCTGCAGTGTCAGACAGAGAAAAGAGAGAAGAGATAGAAGGCCATGCTCGACAGTGTTCACTACCGTGTGAGATAGAGAAAAGAGAAGAGAGAGAAGGTCATGCTCGATAGTGTTCACTACCATGCGAGACAAAGAGAAAAGAAGAGAGAGAAAGTCACGTTCGATGGTGTATATTATCGTGTGAGAGAGAAAAGAGAAGAGAGAGAAGGTCATGCCCAGTAGTGTTCACTGCCGTGCGAGATAGAGAAAAGGGAAGAGAGAGAAGGTCATGCTCGACAGTGTTCAATGTCGTGCGAGATAAAGAGAAAAGAAGAGAGAGAAGGTCCAGTGTTCACTGTCGTGTGAGACAAAGAGAAAAGAAGAGAGATAAGGTCATGCTTGGCAGTATTCACTGCTGTGTGAGACAGAAAAAAGAGAAGAGAGAAGGGAAAGAAGAGGAGAAAAAGGAAAGAAGAAGAGAGAGAAAGGAAAGAACAAAACAGAGAAATGAAAGAAGAAGAGAGAGAAAAGAAAGAAGAAGAGAGAGAAAAGAAAGAAGAAGATATAGGAAAGAAGAAGAGAGAAAAATGAAAGGAGAAGAGAGAGAAAACAAAGAAGAGAAAGAGAAAGAAAAGAAGTGAAAGAAGAGAGACAAAGTAGTGAGAGAAGAGAAAAAGTCATGCTCAACAGTATTCACTGTCGTGGACGACAGAAGAAAGAAGAGAGAGAAGAGGAAAGAAGAAGAGAGGGAAAGAAGAGAGAGGAGAGAAAGAAAGAGACAAAGGAGAGAGAAAAGGAGAGAAAAGGAAGAGAGAGAAAGAAGAGAAAGGAGGAAGAGAGAGAAAGAAGAGAGGAGAGAGAAAGTTACCTTTGAGGCTTAGGGTGCCTATCCATATTTTCTCTCTCCTCTCTCTCTCTCTATCCAAGCCGTGACCTAAAACTCAAGCAAAAGGGAATTTTTTACTCATGAGAAGAGTCCTTTACGTGTAGAGCGTACGTCCTTATATAGAAGTGGGGCCCAAACATGGGTGGATGATCAATTTTTAACCTAATTGATGAAAATTAACAATTAAATGAATTAAAAAAAATTAAAAAAATAGGGAAAAAATGATGATTTTTCCCCTTCATTAACAATTTATGAAATTTCAAATCAATCCTTGTAATGGCCATGCAATCTTCATGATCTTTCGGGATCCGTTCGGGGTCCTTCTAGTCTTCATCCGGCCAAAACATTATTCTTTTCTTGATCGATTCGAAAAAATGATCGTTTTGATACCCTTTTCGCGTCGTGGATCAGACTCTCTAGCCATGATCACGATGCGGTAAAAATATGAGAAAACGTACGATCATAGATTTAGGATTCAGCCCGTTTCTCAGTGTTTTTAACCGATTTCTTTGTCATAGAGTGATGAGCATGTCGCCATGATCATTCTACAAAAATAATGGTTCGATTTGTTGTTTAGATGGCCATTTTTCAAATTGGGAAACTTTGGCGGAAGTTTGGATTCTGGTGGTCGAAATTGCAGCAGCTTTGGACTCATCGTGCGTCGAATCTGACTGTCCATCATGTGTGAGGTTCTAGTCAAATGAAGCTTCTAACCTCGTGCTCATAATGGGTCTGGTTTGAGGTCGATCTGACGTGTGAGCATCATGATACGACCATGTGATCGAGGATACATGTGACTGAAAATTTCGTTATACTTTAGGAAGTTTTCTGGCAAAATTCTCTCTTTGATTTCTCTCGACTCGGGCTGTGTTATCATGCATGCCACATATCAAATCGACTGGTTCGATGAGACAAACGTAGTCCACAGAAAATTTCGTAGTCCACAGAAGTTTTGGTACCTACGATCCTAGGTCGCGAACTGCTCTCTCCTTATTCGCACTCGGGATACAAGTGATGGAAAATGACCTCAAACAACTTTCCCCACCAAATGTTGCGCTTCGAGAGAAGAGAGAAGTACAACATTCAGAAACAAAATTGTTCCTTCGACTTTAGTTTTCTTCCTGGCCATCGGATCACAAGAACGTCAAAGTGACACCCGAGCATAACTGCTTCCTAAAGGGGTGATCAAGGCACTTAGACGGTTGGGGACCTTATTGTGGACCCAGACGTGAAGACTTTTGGGGGATGTGTTTAAAGTCCTCACCCTTATTGGACGTATTGGCGATGTTGTTTGCTGCTACAATAGGTTTGCTTTGACAAGCAGGTTACCTCTATGGGCCCCATCTTGGCGAGTCCAGTCGGGGCTTTTTATTGGCTTGTCCCAAATGTCTGATCCGGCCAGGGAGGGTTTTTGGCGAGGCGGCCTTGAAAGAGCTCTACCCTGGTTGTTGTAGGTAGGTATTGACCTGATTTGACAGTTTCTTGCCTGTGAAGGATCTTGAGGATGATTTTAATGTCTACACCCCGTTGGACTCATGGCGAGATGATTTTAAGGTCTACACCTTATTGGACATTTTTAAGGAATGCTTGATAGAAAGAGAAAAAGAGGGATGAAGGCTAGTTTGGTTTTCACCTAGCTCTTCAGAGAGGAAGGTAGAGAAGAAAAGATGGACGAAGGATAATTTGGATAAGGTCACGCTCAACAGTGTTCACTGCTATGCGAGACAGAGAAGAGGGAAGATAGAGAAGGTCACGCTCGGCAATGTTCAATGTCATGCTAGATAGAGAGAAAAGAAGAGATAGAAGGTCATGCTCAATAGTGTTCATTGCCATGTGAGACAGAGAAAAGAGAAGAGAGAGAAGGGAAAGAAGAAGAGAGAGAAAGGAAAAAAAGAGAAAAGAAAGAAGAAAAGAGAGAAAAGAAAGAAGAACAGAGAGAAAAGAAAGCCAAAGAGAGAGAAAAGAAAGAAGAGAAAGAAGAGAAAGAAGAGAAAGAAGAGAGAGAAAGAAGAGAGAGAAAGAAGTGAGAGAATTGAGAAAGTTGTGCTTGGCAGTATTCACTGTCATGCACGACAGAAGAAAGAATGAAGAGAGGGAAAATGAAAGAAGAAGAGAGGGAAAGAAGAGAGAGGAGATATAAATAAGAGAGAGAAAGGAGAGAGAAAGAAGAGAGAGAAGGAAGAAAGAAAAAAAGAGAGAGGAGGAAGAGAGAGGAGAGAGAAAGTTACATTTGAGGCTTAAGGGTAGCCGTCCAAATTTTCTCTCTCCTCAAATAGCTTGCCCCACCGAATATTGTGCTCCGAGAGAAGCGAGAAGTACAACATTCGAAAACAAAAGTGTTCTATCGACTTTAGTTTTCGTCCTAGCCATCGGATCACACGAATGCTAAAGGGACGCTCGTGCAAAGTGTCTTCTCGGAGGGGTGACTAAGGTGGTCAGACGGCTAGGGACCTTGTTGTGGACCCAGATGTGGAGACTTATGAGGGACGTCTTTAAAGTCCTCACCCTTGTTGGACATATTGACTGCGTTGTTTGCTGCTACACTAGGTTTACTTTTAGAAGCAAGGTACTTCTATGGGCCCCATCTTGCCTAAGTCAGTCGGGGGACTTTTTGTTAGCTTGTCCAATATGTTTGATCCGGCCAAGGAGGGATTTTGGCGGGGTGGCCTTGAAAGGGCTCTACCTTGGTTGCTGTGGGCAAGTATTGACCTGATTTGACAGTTTCTTGCCTGTGAGGATCTTGAGGGATGATTTTAATGTCTACACCCTGTTGGACGTATGACTGGATGATTTTAAAGTCTACACCCTATTGGACATTTTTGAGGAATGCTTGATAGAAAGAGAAAAAGAGGGACGAAGGCTAGTTTAGCTTTCACTTAGCTCTTTAGAGAAGAAGGTAGAAAAAGAGGAACGAAGGCTAGTTTGGCTTTCACCTAGTTCTTCAGGGAAGAAGGTAGAAAAGAGGAACAAAGACTAGTTTGGCTTTCACCTAGCTCTTTAGAGAAGAAAAGAGGAACGAAGGCCAGTTTGGCTTGCACCTAGTTCTTCAGAGAAGAAGGTAGAGAAGAAAGAGGGACGAAGGCTAGTTTGGTTTTCACCTAGCTCTTTGGAGAAGAGAAGAAAAAAAGAACGAAGGCTAGTTTCGCTTCCACCTAGCTCTTCAGAGAAGAAGGTAGAAAAAGAGGAACAAAGGCTAGTTTGGCTTTTACCTAACTCTTCAAAGAAGAAGGAGAGAAGAGGGATGAAGGCTAGTATGGCTTTCACCTAGCTCTTTAGAGAAAGGGAGAAAAGAGGGACGAAGGCTAGTTTAGATTTCACCTAACACTTCAGAGAAAGGGAAGAAGAATTACTGAGGGATGCTTTTAAAGTCCTAACCCCGTTGGACGTATTGGCGACGTTGTTTGCTGCTACACCAAGTTTGCTTGACGTGGTTTGACAGTTTCTTGCCTGTGAATGATCTTATTGTTTTCTGTTTTTTTGTTTTTTGGTCTCAACAATGATATTATGCTATTGAGGATTTTCTTGAAATGCTAGCTGAAGTCGCCTATGATGGCGAATGCTGTGTCAACCTGCTTATTGATCTGAGTGCCCTTTCAGGTTTTCACTTGAACTGGGGGAAGTGAGTCTGTAGAGACAGTTTTCACCAACTTCCTTTTTATTTAGGCTCTTTTGCCCATGACCTGATGAGCATGTCTCCCCTTTTTCCATTTTTACTCATGATGCCCTTTTGGGTTTTCACCATGCCCGATTTTATTTGCGGAACACTCTTACGCATGGTTTCCTAATCATGCCCATCTGTCATTTTTACTCATGGCATTCCCCTTTCGGGTTTACACCATGCCCATTCTTTTTGTGGGGGCGAGTTTAAGGTTATGCCTCCAGACCTGGGCAAAGCAGTTTAACGTCATGCGATCAAGACGTGCACTATAGTTTAAGGTCCTACAACTAGACCATGATGGCGATAGATGACAGTCTGTGGAGGCCATGGGGTGAGTATGGTGGTGGTTTGGCTCACTTGGGGGTGATGACACAAGACCATCTATGTTTGATGGGTGGTGTATAGAAGATGGATAGTGGGTGGCCCACTAGCTGTCGGTGAGTATGGATGATGGAATGGCTCACCGGGGAATGTTGCGAGTTCTTGAAGGGTTATGGAGATGAACTCGCTAGGGAGGAAGTGAAGGCAGTATGCGTGCATGGACGGGCTGACTAGGGGCAGCATGTGTGGAACGGAATGCAAAGGGTGTGCATGCACCGAAAGGGGCACACGTGTGTGGAGGCGTGTTTAAGGTCATGCCACCGAGGCTTAGGCAAAGCAGTTTAACGTCATGAGGCCAGGATGGGTGCTACAGTTTATGGTCATGCAATTAGACTGTGTACGAGTCATCATGTATGAGGAATGGACTCACTGGGAGATGTGAAGTGGATGAGGCTCCATGGGGAATGGGTGTGTGGATGGTGGTCTGACTCACTTGAGGATGAAAATGGCTTAGACCATTTATGGGTAGTGGGTTCGGATGATGAAGGTGACCCCTATGAGGGGTGGTAGGTGGAAGCGGACTCACTGGGGATTAGGAAGTGAGTACGACTCCTTGGGGATGGAAATGTGATAAGGGTTGAGGCCTGCCGATGTGCACACGAATGGGCCGACTAGGGAAGGAATGTATGGGGGTGCATGCAAAAGGTTTGGGTGCAGAGGTAGAAGAGTTGCGCTTGGCTGCGAAAACGTACTCGGTAGTGTATATGTGCTCGTTAGCATAATGTGGTGAGGGGCATGTTCAGTGGTACGCACATGTCTGCACGTGGTGACAGGCGCACTCGACAGCGAAAACATGCTCGATAGTTCATACGCGCTCGTCAGTGCAATGGTGCTCGACGGCATAATGTGGTGAGGGGCGCACTTGGCAAGCTTAGTGTGGAGACGCGCTCGGTGACATGCACTCGGCAGTTTGGAGAGAAAGATGCATGCAACAGGCTTTTAGCACGACGCGCACGTCGTCGCCCTCTAAGAAACGCACACAACAGTGTGGACAATCATGCCAGTAAGAACATGCACACAATGTTTAGGTGGCATTGCCCTTCAACAGGCTGAGAACCATTAAGCGCTCTCCTTGTAAACACTTTTTCCCTCACACGTGTCTTTTTGACTTAAACACCCATTTGGGTTCGTATCGTGTCCATATTTTATTTGACGATTTTTTACTTTTTTCTTTTTGATATATTTTACCCATGGTGGCCTTTGGGGATGCACACCATGTCTGTCATTTCTTTTCTCTTCTGTCTTTTTGACATTTTTACCCATGACACCAATTCAGGTTTTTGTCATGTGCATCTCTCTCTTTTCTTTTGTGGAGGCGTGTTTAAGGTCATGCCACCATGATCATCGATTTAGCGTGTTTTAAAGTCGATTGCCGAGACCTGAGAGCATGTTTAAGGTCTTATCTCCAAGACCGTAGGGCATGTCTAAGGTCTTGCCTCCGAGACCATAAGAGTAGTGTGTTTTATGGTCATACACCTAGATCGGGGGGCATATGTTAAGGTCTTTCATCCGAGACCATAAGAGTAGTGTGTTTTATGGTCATACACTAAGACCGGAGGGCATGTTTAAGGTCTTGCCTCCGAGACCATAAGAGTATTGTGTTTTATGGTCATACATCAAGATCGAAGGGCATGTTTACGGTCTTGCCTCCGAGACCATAAGAGTATTGTGTTTTATGGTCATACATCAAGACCGAAGGGCATGTTTAAGGTCTTGCCTCCGAGATCGTATGTTGTGTAGTTTAACGGCGTGCCACTAGGATGGGTCTTATAGTTTAGGGTCATATAACTTGGACCATGGCTATGCAGTTTAGGGTCTTGTAGCTCGGACAACCGTGCAACACTGGATCATCTGTGGAATCATTCTGCTAGTTTAATCTCCCCATTGTTTATGAGATTCTGAAGAGTGTCTCCAATCCTTAGTCTTGTGACCAAACATCCTATGATATCGATAATAATTGGGTTGATCATCCCTCCTGATTGCCTTTGGTCTTTTTGGCATTGGTAGCTTGATCATCCCCTTAGATAAGAGAGTTTCAAGCAACTTGGGGATCATGCACTTATCAAAGGAATAACCCTTGCATCGGCCTCGCCTTGAGAAGCGCCTGACATTGTACTTGGGGAAGTCGAGTCTTTGGTCTACTTGTGACAATAGAGTTTGATCAACATAAGCTGGGTGAGGCTTCTGGTAGCGATTTAGCTTCTCTGTCATTGAGATATCGCATATTTTTTATGCTTCAGTTACCAAGCCTTTTACTAGTCCCCCATTCTCAATCTAAAGAAAAGATGGAGAAGGGACTGGCATTGAGGGAGGTGAGGAGTAGCTCTTCTCTTGAAGGCCTTGTTTCGATGACCAGAAGCGGTGCTTGAGGGAAAGTAAAGAGGGATTCATGCCCTGAGAGGGTACGCTCAAGCCTATGTGATGTCAATAGCTCTTGGCACAAGATTTCTATCATTTCATCCCTTGAACTCATCTCAGCTTGTAATTTCCTTAATGGGGCTTTAGGCTGTGTGATCTCATCTCCATAGGATTCTGGTATGTCAGTGATCACCATAGTTTCGTCACCAACTATACTTGCTGGCTCTTTACCATCAACAGAGAACCTGAACCTCTCATAGGAGAGCAAGATTTTATCATCATCCTCAAGAACGCGCATGAGGCATTCATGGCACTCGGAGAGCAGGCAGTTGGCTTTGCAGGGAGTCGTGGTGTTCTCAGGGCATGGAGGGTCTGTTTGAGCAGAGCTATCAACAGGGGTACAACTCATTTCATTCAATATTGGGGAGCAGCTTTCCGCGAATGAGAGTGATGAGTTCTCATGAATGTCTGGGTGAGAGTAGGTGAGGGAGGCTGCATCATTAGAACCAACGAGAGCAGATGGCTGTCCGTCACGTCTCCAAGATTCTATGATAAATCCATGCAAAGACGGAAGGAAAGTGGATAGTGGTAGTGTCCCCTTTTTGTTCACAATGTCGATCTTGACAATGAGTTTCTTAGACCCTTGAAGTGGCAAAACAATATCAGTCTTCTTTTCAGCTTTGTCTTGGGCAGCCAGAATGTCGAGGTAGACTTTGGGGGGAGATAGTGGATCATTCTCTTGTGTTATGAGAAGGGGACGTGTTTCTCCATAGATCAAACTCTCCACCACAAGGGGTCATGGACAGTGCCCTTGGTGGGTTTGGCTTCCATCTTACTTGAGGCACCAGGGCTGTCCCGCAGCGGTGCCTTCCAACTCAACAAGAGTCTAGGCGAAAGTGATTCAGGCCCACGAGCTGCCCCGAGCTCAGTCAACTCGAAGAACACATTGCTCTCGATGCCTCGACTTGAAATGGGTTCAGGTGTCTGATCTGGTGATGACGTAATTGGTTTAAGATTGATGGGGTCACTTGGTCAGACTGGCTCTTTGCCCCATTCGTAGGTTCATCTTTGGTCTGGGTTGGACTTGTATATTCATAGATAGCTGGCTTCATCCAGCCTAAAGCAACCTTTTTGGTGTTCACCTCATGCCATGCTTTTCCAGCATCATCCGTATAAAGGGGCGTTAGGGGGAAGAAAGGGCTCTCACCTTCAGAAGAGACATCTTCAATAGTGTTCATTCCTTTGCCCTCAGAACGAGGGGAAGTTTTGGATTTGTGCATGTGTGCACAGTGCAAAGGTGTGCTTAGGGCAGGTGGTGGGATTGGCGAGTGTGCACCCCTTGAAGAAGGACTTCGAGTGACCTAGGGGCCAACTTGGCCTCGAGTAGCATGTCTGGCTTTAAGAGGCCCGGTGCCGTGAGCATGTGTGTGTGATGAAATGGCCGTGTAACCATCCCTCATAGAGTGAGTAGGCATGTGCTGGGAGATTGGGCTAGGCGGTTGCCCCTCGTGTGCTTAGGCAAGGCAACAACAAGGCTTTGTGAGCAATTCAATGGATACGTAAGGAGTGTGCAGGGCCAGGTCCAAGAAGAGATGAACCCTGACAATGCCCGAAGGTAATATGAGGGTTGCCTCGAGTGTTGCAATGCATAGGATGTGTAGGGCCAAGTTCAAGAAGACCCGAACTCTGACAGTGTCCTGAGGTAAACTGAGGGTTGCCCCGATGGTGCGGTGTGTATGAAAAAGAAGTGCAGGGATAGGTTCAAGAAGACCCAAACGCTGACAGTGTTCTGAGATAACCTGAGGGTTGCCCCGAGTGGTACGATGTGCATGCAAAATATGTGCAGGGCCAGGTTCAAGAAGACTCGAACCCTGACAGTGTCCCGAGGTAACCTGAGGGTTGCCCCAAGGTGTAGTTAGAATGAATGATCCACTAGCTTTGGTGGGTGTGTGTGAGGTTTGGGTCTATAAAGCCGCCTTCTCCTGGTGTCGAGCCTCTTGCTACAGGGGCTCGAGGTGATAGAGAATGGGGGTAGCCTCGCGACGACCCCCAGGAGCAATGATAAATGACCTGCTAGCCGCGAGAGAGGGAGGGGCAGCCTTCGGGCTGCCCCGAGCAGTGGGAACGACAAGTGACTTTCTGGTAGCAGGGTGCATACTGTGTGTGGTGCGTGTGTGCCACCAATGCATGGTGTGTTGGTGGAGGGTCTGCCAATGCAAGGAGGTAGGGAGTAAGGGACTTTTAGGTCCATCCTCACCTCTATCCAGGTGAAGAACTGGGAGTGCCACATAGGATCGATGCTCAGGAGAAAGGTCGGGATGAGGTTTGCGAAACCTGTTCTCGATGAAGACTTACGAGTTCAGGGATTACGAAATCCCCGACTCGGATAAGACAAATGTGTGTATAGGAAGTAGGAAATAGAAGAAAGAAAAGCAAAACAAGGACAATCCGATTATGAGCTAACGTGTCCCCAGTGGAGTTGCCAAGCTAGTTAAATGCCTCGATCTCGCCCTCCGAGTTGGGTTGACTTGGTGGCGTGGTTTCGAATTCGAGATGGACCCGAGACATGGGACCACTCTCTCGTGAACCGCATAAAGGAGACGTGGGTAGGAATACCAACCGGTGAGAGATGAATTGGGTCGTGAGGTGGGATTTACCTCACGTGGGTTCGTGACACACTTGGGTTAACTCACATGGGTGCCTTCTTATATCACATTGGAATGCCCCCCTGGCCTGTGGCCGGTTCAGAATCGTCTCCCTTGGCTTATTTCTTCTTACATGCGACCACAAACACACATTATAATATTGGCAAGTGGGTCTGAGGACCCCACCATGTCATAGGGTGAGCACACATGTGCGTGACGGAGTCCATGTCAATTCGACATCCTTACGGCATCTCCTTAACGAGGAACTCTTAATACATATCTTACAGTAAAGAAAGAAAGAATTGGATGAGGTAGAGAGAGTGAAAGAGAAAGGAAAGGAGAGAAGAAAAGAAGAAAGAAAGAAGAGTTTGAAAATTGGTCTGCTTTTCACCCAGTACTCTAAAGAAATAAAGAAAGAAGAGGTTGAAGGCTGGTCTACCTTTCACCCAGTACTTCAAAGAAATAAAGGAAGAAGAAATTGAAGGCTGGTCTAGTTTTCACCCAGGACTCCAAAGAAATGAAGAAAGAAGAAATTGAAGGTTGGTTTGCTTTTCACTCAATACTCTAAAGGAAATGTGTATTTTTAGAAAAGAAAGAGAAAAGGAAAAAGAATGAAGGCTAGTATGTCTTTCAACTAGTCCTCCAGAGTAAATGTTTATTTTAAAGAGAAAGGAGAGATGAAAGATGGTTTGACTTTCACCCAACACTTCAGAGATAAAATGTATTTTTGAGAAGAGAGAAAAGAGGAGTGAAGGTTGGTTTGTTTTTCACCCAGATCTTTAAGAGATGGGGAAAAAGAAGCATTTTCTTTAGTGAGGGGAAGAAGGAAAGAGAATAGAGAAGGTGAAAGAGAGAGAGGAAGTTTGATAGGGGGATAGACTGGCACAACGGGAAGACTGGCACGATGGCTGGTCAGGCACGGCAGGTAGATGGTCACGGTAACTAGACCGGCACGACGACTAAACTGCTTGTTGACAAGATTGACATGACGACTAGTTTGGTGCAACGGCTGGTCTGACGAGGCAGTTAGATGGGCACGGTAACTAGACCGACACGATGGCTAGGCTTCTCAGTGACAGGACTAGCATGACAACACAAGACTTAGCCTGCCTTCTGGTCAAACAAGCAAAGGAGAGAGAAAAGAGAAAGGAGATAGAGATAATGCTCAGTAGTACGCATTGCAGTGCAAGACAGAGAAAAAGAAAGAAGTGTCACGCCCGACAGTGTGTGCTATCGTGTGAGATAGAAAGAAGAGAAAGAGAGAAGCGCACTCGAAAGCATTCACTGTCGTGTAAGATAAAAAGAAGAGTGAAGAGAGAGAGTCATTCTAGACAGTATTGACTATCGTTCGAGATAGAGAGAAGAGAGAGAATGTGACGCTTGGTAGTATTCACTGCCGTGCGAGACAGAGAGAAGAGAAAAGAGAGAGAAGGTCGGGCTCGATAGTGTTCACTATCATGCGAGACAGAGAAAACAGAAGAGAGAGAAGGTCATGCTTAGCAGTGTTACTGTGGTGCAAGATAGAGAGAAAAGAAGAGAGAGAAGGTCGCACTCGATAGTGTACACTGTCGTGCGTGATAGAGAAAAGAGAAGAGAGAGAAGGTCACTCTCGACAGTGTTCATTGCCATGCGAGACAGAGAAAAGGGAAGAGAGAAGATCATGCTCGACAGTGTTCACTGTCGTGCAAGACAGAGAGAAAATAAGAGAGAGAAGGTCGTGCTCGACAATGTTCATTATCGTGCGAGACAGAGAAAAGAGAAGAGAGAGATGGGAAAGAAGAGAGAGAAAGGAAAAAAGAAGAGAGAAAAGAAAGAAGAAGAGAGGGAAAAGAAATAAAAATAGCGAAAGGAAAGAATAAGAGAGAGAAAAGAAAGAAGAGAAAGAGAAAGGAAAGAAGAGAAAAAAGAAAGAGAAAGAAGTGAGAGAAGAAAGAAAGTCGTGCTCGATAGTATTCACTGCTGTGCAAAGAAAGAAGAGAAAGAAGAAGAAAGAAGAAGAGAGGGAAAGAAGAGAGAGGAGAAATAAAGAAGAGAGAAAGGGAAGAGAAAGAAGAGAGAAGGAAGAGAGAGAAAGAAGAGAGAGGAGAAAGAGAGAGAAAGAAGAGAGAGAAGGAAGAGACAAATAAGAGAGAGAAAAAAGTGAGAAGAGAGAAAGTTACCTTTTAGGCCTAGGGATACCCATCCAAATTTTCTCTCTCCTCTCTTTGTCTCCAAGCCGTGCCCTAAAACTCAAGCAAAAGGGAATTTTTTATTCATGAAAAGAAGAGTCCTTTACCTGTAGAAAGTACGTCCTTATACAAAAGTGGGGCCCAAACATGAGTGGATGATCAATTTCTAACCTAATTGATGAAAATTAACAATTAAATGAATTAAAAAAAATTAAAAAAATAAGGCAAAATGACAATTTTGCCTCTGCACCAACATTTCATGAAATTTCGAATCGGTCCCTATAATGACCATGCAATCTTCACTATCTTCCGAGATTTGTTCGGGGTCCTTATGGTCTTCATCCCGCTAAGATTATTCTTTTCTTGATAGGCTCAGAAAGATGATCGTTTTGATACCTTTTCATGCCGTGGATCGAACTCTCAAGCCATGATCATGACGTGACAAAAACATGAGAAAACGTGCAATCATAGATTTAGGATTCAACCTGTTTCTCAGTGCTTTTCATCGATTTCTTTGTCATAGCGTGACTCGCATGTCACCATGATCGTTCTGCAAAAAGAATGGCTCGATTTGGTGTCCGGATGGCCATTTTCCAAATTGGAAAACTTTGGTCGGAGTTTGGATTCCAATGGCCGGAATTGCAGCACCTTCAGACTCATTGTGCATCAAATCTAACTTTCCATCACGTGCGAGGTTCGGCTTAAATGAAGCCTCTGACCTTGTGCTCGTAATGAGCCTGGTTTGAGGTCGATCCGACACGCGAGTGTCATGATATCAGTCTGCTACTTTAGGAAGTTTTCCAGCAAATTTCTCTCTTCGATTTCTCCCCGCTTAGGTCTGTTATCATGCATGCCACATATCAAAACTGAGCGGTTCAATGAGACAAACGTGCTCCCAAAATTTGGACATGATCCGACTGGGGATGAGGAAGATACGGCCATAAAAATTTTGCCCCCAAAATTGTGAAGAACGGTTTTCATTAATGGAAACTGGTTCGCCGAGGGTGCACCATAATAGTGTACGACCTACCCATTTTGGGTAAGTTGGTCATAACTTGCTTCAGAAGCATCCAAATACGTCGAAAATTGGTATCCAGGGGTTTTTGAACGTTCTAAATCCAATGGAGATGGTCTGGAGACCATTGGACGCTCCTATTAGTTCAAGGTCCATTTTCAAGATGATAGAGGTATAATTCCCAAAACTGTTTCGTCGTCTGCACAGTCTTAAACTCGTCGGATTGCGATGAAACTTGACAGGTGTTCTTAGGAATTAGATGAATTCTTGCATGTTTCTGGGCCATTCCAAGAGTGTAAAAAATTTCACTTCTAGATCAGGGTTTGTTTTCCTACAAATTTCGTAGTCCACCTATGTTTTGGTACATGCAATCCTAAGTCGCGAACTTTTCTCTCCTTATTCACATTGGGGATGCAGGTGATGAAAAATGACCTCAAACAGTCGGAACACTTGAATGAGTTTAATAACATCATTTGTCAACTTGAGAGTATTGGTGCGAGAATGGATGATGAAGATAAGGCAATCACCTTACTTTCTTCATTACTGAGATCCTATGGTAACCTTGTTACTACATTGAGTTGTAGTAAAGAAGATTCTCTTGATTTCTGCTCGGTGTGTAGTGCCCTACTTGCTGATGAAATTCGAAAGAATGCATCTTTGGGAAGGTCGGTAGAATCGAAGACGGAAGCTCTTGTGGCAAGAGGTCAATTGAAGGAACCGGGTGAATCATCGAGGAATCATTCAAGGAGTAGTTTAAGATTTCAATCAAAATCGAGAGGGTCCAATAACAATAATGTGTGTTGGCATTGTGGGAAGTTCGGTCATATAAGGAAGAATTGTTTTAAAATAAATAGAGTGAATTCCTCCAAAGCTCCTAATGCAGGAGGTGAAAAGCCAAGTAAGTCTAAGAATCAAGTAAATCAAGTTGAAGAGTGTGCATCCAGGTTCATTAAAGATAAAGTATTGATGGTGGCATATAATTCAATATTCTATCAAAATTAGATACTTGATAGTGGAGCCACCTATCAGATGTGCCCACATAGGTCATGGTTTGACTTATATAAGTCATATGAAGGAGGATCGGTATCCATAGATAATAATTCCACTAGTAAGGTGGTTGGAATGGGTTCGACTCGCCAAATATGTTTTGATGGGACTATTTGGGCAATTAAGGATGTTAGGCATATGTCGAAACTAAAAAAGAGCTTGATTTCCCTCTCTTCACTAGATTCGGAAGGTTACAAGTTTATCGGTCAAGGTGGAGTAATCAAAGTATCCCAAGGGGCTCTAATTGTGATGAAAGGAATCCTAGTTGGGAGCTTGTACAAGTTATTGTGAAGCACAATAATAAATGATGAAGTGAATTATAGGGTCAAAGGTGAGGAAGTTCCATTTCGCCTATGGCATAAAAGATTGGAGCATATGAGTGATAAGGGTATGGAGGTCTTGATAAAGAGGAATTTTATTCCTACACTTAAAATTGATGGATCCGAATTTTGTGAGCATTGTGTCTATGTAAAAAAATATAGACAACCTTTCAAGACCGAGAATCATACAAGCAAGTGAAAACTTGATTACATTCACTCAAATGTATGGGGCCCAAGTACATCTTATGGAGGTGCATTATATTTTGTTTCATTTGTTGATGACTTCTCAAGAAAAGTATGGATCAAAACTCTCAAGTCTAAAATTGATGTGTTTTGTGCATTCAAGAATTTTAAAGCCGAAGTTGAAAAATCTACGGGGCATCACATCAAGGTTCTTCGAACTGATAATGGTAGAGAGTTTGTATCAAAGGAGTTTGAAAATATCTGCAAGGCCAAGGGAATTACTAGGCATTACACAAATGACTATAATCCTCAACAAAATGGTGTGGCCAAGAGGATGAATCGTACTTTGATTGAGCGTGCAAGTAGCATGTTAAGCAATGCCGACTTAGAACAAGAATTATGGGCGGAAGCCATATCAATGGTTTGTTATCTTATCAACCGATCACCTTCGGTAGCATTGGGAAGCAAAACTCCTAATGAGGTATGGATGGAACTCCGAATGACTACTCCGATTTAAAAGTTTTTGGTTGTGATGCATATGCACTTATTTCAAGTTGCCAAAGGAACAAATTGAATCTAAGGTCAAAGAGGTACATCTTTATGGGTGATAGCAAGGGCGTGAAGGGGTACCAATTATGGGATCCAAGTACTTGAAATATAATCACTTACTGTGATATGCATTTTGATGAATTCAAGGTATTGGCAAAATAGATGATGATGAAGAATAATGGTCAAGAAGTGCAATAAGAGAGCCAAGAATTTGAAAGCAACCTCGAAATACTTCTACCAAGTACAACTATGCCTTATGAGAATATACTCATTGATCATAGTGAAGAGCATGAAGAAATAGGAAGTCAAGATGAAGAACCACATGGTCATCATGATAAAGTTGTGCCTTTGGCACATAGGCACTCTACTAGAGAAACTCATGCACTGGGGTGGCCCAAAGATTATGTGGATCCAAATACTTTGCATGCTTTGATAGCAATAGTATCGATCATTGGAAAAGAGCTATGGAAGAAGAGATATTGACCCTTCAAATAAATAAGACTTGAGATTTGGTGGAGCTACCAAAAGGTAGAAAGGCCGTTAGTTGTAAATGGGTGTTCAAGATAAAGAAGGGGCTCGATGGCAAGCTTGAAAGATATAGGGCAATATTGGTGGCAAAAGGTTTTTTGCAAATACAAGGCATTGATTTTGGTGAAATTTTTGAATTGGTCAAGCTGGTTTCAATTCGCTTGGTGCTTGGGTTAAATGCTATGCATAATTTAGAGCTTGAGTAAATGGATGTGAAGATGGTTTTTTTTTATAGAGAACTTGAAGAGGAAGTGTACATGTAACAACCGGAAGGGTTCAGAGAGAAGGGCAAAGAAGGACTTGTGTGAAAATTGAAGAAGTTCTTGTATGGGCTCAAGCAAGCATCAAGACATGGTATAGAATATTTGATATGTTCATGATCAGCCTTGGATACACAAGAAGTAAGTATGACCATTGCAACTATTTGAAGTTATTTGATGATGGTACATACTTGATTTTAGTCTTATATGTGGATGATATGCTTTTGGTGCGCAATGATAAGGCAAAAATTGATGAGCTCAAAATTTGGCATGAAAGATGCAAAGCCGGTGAAGATACCTCTACCACCTCACTTCAAATTATCTTCAATGCAAAGTCCGAAGACGGAAGAAGAAAGAAGAAGCATGGCTAAGGTTCCTTATGCAAATGCGATTGAAAGTTTAATGTTTCTCATGGTATGTATAAGATTGTATATCCCCCATGCGTTTGGTGTTCTAAGTCGGTTTATGGAAAACCTAGAAATTGTTCATTAGAAAGCAACAAAATCGGTACTTCGGTACTTAAGAGGCACAACTAGTTATGCAATCACGTTTGGCAAGAGCTCAACCAAAATGCATGGTTTTGTGGATGCAAATTTTGCCGGTGATCTTGATAAAGGTAGGTTGACTATCACATTTGTTTTTCGGTTTGCAAATGGACCGGTTAGTTGGATGTCAAGGCTCAAAGACATGGTAGCATTGTCAACTATCAAAGCTGAGTACATGGCGGCAACAGAGGCATCAAAAGAAGTTGTGTGGCTTCAAGTGTTGATAGGTGAGATGGGCATTATGTGCAAGCCCATGGAACTATTTTTTGATAATATGAGTGTTATCCATTTGGCCAAGAACCGGTTCACCAAAAGAGGTCAAGGCACATATTAGTTTAATATTACTATATCTGGCAAGTTGTTGAAGATGGAAGAGTTCGTTCGATCAAGATCGAGACTGAAGACAACTTTGCAGACATGCTTATAAAGCCCCTCCTGCTTACGAAGCCCATCCAAGTAAAGAAGTTAGAATGGAGTCTAACTTCTCTAAGTCTCAAGAAAGGAAAGAGGTGATGGTTTGGCAAGGCAAGGATGTGATTTTTCATCAAGGTGGAGATTGTTGGGATGTGATGCAATGATCACACCTGATGGCACTATGGTATTCTCCCTCTTATTAAAGGGTATTTTCGTTAGTAAAAATAGATCTTTTTTAGTGGACGCTCTTAAAAGGGTTTTGATAGAGAGAGAAACATATGGGTGAGTGATGGAGCTATTGAAAAGAGAAAAGGGAACTTGTAGAGAGAGAAGCTTGGAGTAAAAGGGAACTTGTAGCGAGAGAAGCTTGGTGTTGGAAATTGGGGATTTTGTAACAAAACCCTAGCACCACTATTTATCGCTCATCTTGGGCCATTTTGTTGGCATTTCTTCGCAGCATCAGTGAATCCAAGAAAGGAGTCGATTGTAGGTGGTTTTGTAGTAGAAAGTTCTTTTGTTTGAGCTTTCATTGAGATTGTATGAGCTAACTCTATGTAACCCCAATCTTGTAAGTTTTCCTCTTGATAGTGAATACATCTTTGCCGTCTTGCCCATGGACGTAGCCCATCTTGGGTGAACCACATATATGTGCTTGCCCTCTCTACTTTATTTGTGTTGTGTTTTGTTGATTTCTTATATTCTTGTTTATTGCTTTTGTATTCTTCTCAATTATATTGCACTTGTTATTGCATCTTGGACATGTTATTTGAGTGTTGAAATCGTTGTGGTGTAGTGCTTACTACATGTAATGGGATTTGAGATATCTCGATTTTCTCAATAGGGATGATTGGGTTATCCCAATTTTACAACAGTCTTCCCCACTGAATTGCGAAAAAAAAAAAAAAAAGAGAGCTTCAAGTTGGGGAAGAGAGCTTCAAATTAAAGAAAAAGAGCTTTTAGTTGATGATTCAAGACGAAAGTTTGAAGAAGAGGAGGCAAGCTTATCCACAGAGTGATGATAGACATGAATCCGATGATAGACAGAAATCCAAGCATTGGGAGGCCAAAGGAACCCGATTAAGAAAGGAGATTGAGGCGAATATAACCATTAAGATGTCTGCGGGTCCTGTTGGAATGTTCCCTAGGAAGCTCCCACAACAGTCCATTCAAAGTAAAAAAATTGGAAAGTGCTGATGAGAAAATTTGTTCAAATTTGCAGGCCCCTATCTCTCTCGTCTCCCTTCACTTCTCTCTGCTTCCCTCTTTGCAATCTCCTTCTAATCGTTCTCTCTAATGACCCTCTCTCTTTCAATCTCTCTCTCTCACTCTACGACCCTCTTTCCCTCTCTAATGCCCCTCTCTTTGTACTGAAACCCTCTCTCTATGCCAGATGCACTCTTTCTCAATCTCTCTCTGCCTGACACTCACTCTCTCAATCTTTCTCTACACACCAATTTCTCTATCTCTCTCTTCCTCTCCTCTCCACCCCATCGTCTCTATCTCGATTGTAAAAAAAGAAAAAAACAAAAAAACAATAGTAGGCAGTTCAAGATAGAGCATAAACAGAGAGATTGAGGGAGGGAGAAAGAAAGAGAGAGGGGCCAAGAGCAAGAGAGACAGGATAATAGCGAGAGGGAAATAGAGGGATTGAAAGGGAGAGACAGATGCTTGATGAGAGAGAGTGAGACGAGGTCAATGCCTTAGAGAGAGAGATAGACAAACAAAGAGACCCAGATAGCGTACCTATCTTCTTGCCCCAAATATCTTCTCAACTGGCAAGCAGCTGCTGGTGGCTGCTACCCTCTTAACAATGGATGTTGGCCGTTGAAGTTAGAGGAGAGTCGGAAAGGGGGAGGAGAGACGGATGGAGATATTTGGTCTTCTTGAAGGCGGAGAGAGGGACATTGCTTCTTTTTTAATGAAGAGCAAAGAGAAAGAGAGAGAGAGTTGAGATTTAAAGGGAAAATTATAGATACTTTCCCAAAATGAACTTTGTAGACATCCTTTGATTCTTTTAGTATCACACCCTAGACCCAAGACCATTTTTTCTTATTTTACCTCTATTCAAAAAGTGAAAAAATTTGAGATTAAAAAAAAATGATATTAAAAGCCTTCTCCGGTATCACTCTCTTTACCCACCGTCTCCCTCTTTCTCTCTTTACCTACCCTCTTTCTCTTTCTCTCTCTACCCTCACACACACACACACTCTCTCTCTCTCCCCACCCTCTCTCTCTCTACCTGCTCTCTCTTTACCTTTTTTTATGACTTTCTCTCTTATCCTTTCCTGACTCTATTTTTTAAGGCTCTCCCTGTAAGCCCTTTCTTGTAGCCATCCACTTGCTCGTTGTTTTGGACCCATTTCCATGAATACCTCAATAAAAACCCTAATTCACAATTAAAAAACACAAGAGTTGTAATGACCATCTGATGCAGCCATGCCCCAACCAATAGTTCATGGCTGGGCCAAGAAGGGTCGTCGGACCCAAGGGGGAAAAAGGGGCAATAATGTAATTAAGAGAATTATTTTGGTTTTATTTTGTAGTTTAATTGTTTTTTTTTTATTTCTTAAGGGGTAAGTTTAATCATTTATTTTTAAGTTAAGAATGGGTGGCTGTGATTAAATAGGATGGGTAGCCAAGATTTTGTAGGAACTTTTTAGGGTTATGAGTTATTTAAATACTTGTTACTGAAGGGTTTAGGGGAGTTAGACTATTATTTTTACAGAAAACCCTTGGTGAATAAACTTTGGAAGTGGATTTCTCTTGGTTTTGTGATTTTTCCTTCTTTTTCTACTGTTATTCTCTTTAAGGCTTGTTCTCTAGATACCTCTCTGCAAATTGAGATGCTGATTTTGTGAAAAAACAACCCTAATTTGCATCAATTGATATCATAATGGGCTTCGATGGCTTCAAAAGAGACACCCCTCGATGGATTGTTTGTTGACTAAAGTAGTTGAAGCCCTAGCAGAAAGAGTAGACAAATTCATGCCCATATCTGAGAAAGCAGATTAGCTTATGCAAAAGTTCGCTTCGAATCAGGATGTAAGGAATCCGGAGACAGGTGTTGGAACTCAAAGCAACATAGTTGAAAGAGGTATGCTTCTCATTTCTAACCAACCTCGGGCGGCCCTGATTAATGAGGAATTCAATGAATTTAGTTGTTGGAAAGAGAAAAAGAACCTAGAATAAAAATTAATATTCTAGAGTTCCATGGTCGATTTCATGTAGATGATTTTCTTGATTGGCTAAGTAAAAAAAGTGTTGGAGTATAAGGATATTGCAGATCTCGAAAAGGTAAAATTAGTAGCCACAAAATTTTCTGGCTATGCTTTAGTTTGGTGGGATGATGTGCAACATGATCATCTCCAACAAGCCAAGGAAAAAATTAATTTGTGGGAAAAAAATGAAGACAAAGATGCGACGGAAATTTCTACTAGTAAACTATGCCCGAACCTTGTACCAAAGGTGTCAAAACCTTAAGTAAGGAGAAAAGTCAATGAGTGATATATTTAGGATTTTTATATTTTGACATCTAGGGAAATTTACAAGAGTATGAAGATAAAAAAATAAGTCGCCACTTGAATGGGCTAAATTAAGGCATTCAGAATGAATTAGCCTTCAAAGATGTCGATAAGATGTCCGATGCCTATACTTTATCCCTCAAAGCAGAGGAAATAGTGAATCTGGGCCTTGGGAGGAATAGTTCAATTACAAGAGGCTTTAATTTAATATAAGGGCAACAAGCTTTAACCTTTAGAAAACCACTTATGAGGCATAAAAACCAAACCACTCAACATTTTCGAACTAGGCCAGACCCTAATATGGGGGAGGTGGTGTTGGGAGAGGGGTGGGAGCACCTAAATCACATCGTGATGATACACAAATTGTGTGTTTCAAGGCCAACAGCCTGGGCATAGAGCATACAATTGCTCATCATGTCAACCCTCTGTCAAAGTTAACTTAGCAGAAGAAAGTTATGAAGTAAAAGTTGTTGAAGGACACACCTATGAAGGCCAGGGTGGTATTGGGACGAGCCAGTCTTATGAAGGGACTGAGCCTTTCAAAAGGGAGATTGAGATGTTGTATGAAGATGAAAGGGGTAAAGCCTTAATTATTTAGTGAACCATGCTATCAACCCCAAGACCTTGTGAGGAAGAGAAGTGGCTGCGACACAATATTTTTCAAACAACTTGCACATCAGGAGTCAAGTTATACGCAATACTAATCGATGGTGGGAGATGTGAAAACATTACTGGCGAATTACATGCATGCCCCATCGACCGAATTATGTAAGATGGACAGTCGATAGTCAACCTTATTCTAAGGGGGATCCTCACTTGATTAGGGTTGGGATTTGAAGATCTTACCTTGACCCACGTTACAGTTCAAACCAATCAAGAGAGAAGCCAGCAGGCACGGTATGCCTTCGTTTTAAGATCGGTGAGCTGAAGATTATGCTCAGTTTCATATAATTGACACCGACACTTCCTAAAACATCATCCTCGGTCGGCCATGGCTTCATGACCAGGGGGTCGTCCCATCAACATTACACCAATGTTTCAAGTATAGCCGAGATGGGAGACAGCATACAGTCTATGCTGTTAAAAGACCGTTCCCTGTGGCCGAAATTCACTATGCCAATTCTAAATATTACTTCATAGATCTAACATCACCTCAGAAGCCGAATGATGAAGGTCACAAGTCTACAAGCAAGACTGCATCCTTATCTCATGAAGATGTTGAGGATGTTGGGAGGGCGTTAGTGAACATGTTCAAGGAGGAAGAAAGACAGGGTAGAATTTTACCCCTAACTACTCTTCATTCTAACATCCCAACCATCATCCCTCAAGAAACTCCTTCGTTAAAAAAGGAGCCTTCGCCCTCAGACCCTAGTTCTGAGTCACCTTGGTTGGAAGATGAACTAGAGGTCATTCCTGAGATTAAGCAATCCATGGGGATAGAATTGCCAGCTCCAAGGATCACTTAGACCAACAGAAAGTTTTGCATATCCCCATTGCACTCTTGAAAGTCAAAGCGACGGGACAACCACCACAAAATATTTTTCAAAATCCGATTGCTATAAGTATAGAGGATGCTCCTCAGACCGGTGACCAGCTAAAAGTTTTACTTTTCCCCAACCTCTCAAGAGAGCAGTTCGATGAAGAGCAACTTTCTTCCTCCCAAGGGCAGGATCCCCTAACAAGCTTAAGAACCAAAGTCCGCTGTCTCCAGAGTCAATTGGAGGTCATGCTTATCTCTTCAAAACATCTCAAGGAATTTGTGTCTGAGACTAGAAACTATGATGAGCTTGAGGTAAATGCGCCACTAATGGAGGCCGAGGCCCCTCCTAACTAGACTATCTATAGTGACCAGGCTCACCGAATCATGAAGAAAATGAACTATGAGCCCTTGGCCAATCAAACATTAACAGGAGAAAAAGCGACGACTCCCCATTTCAAAGCTATCCAAGCCATGACATCCCACCATGGGGCTAAACAAGGCCTAGGGTATTAGCCTCTTGGGACATTAAAAGTGTCGAGAGGCATTCAAAAGAGAATGAAATCATGCAGCAAAGTCAAAAGAGAGAAGATTTTTATTCATCAGTTAAAAAGTTTTACAAGTACTGGCAAAAGGAAGTGACATGACATCTTATTGATCTCTGTGGTGCGCTTCCAACCGCAGTAGTCGTAGCGAACTACCTCAGTTTTGCTAGGGCTTCGTCCAGCTCATCAAGGGGGAGTTCCCTCATGCCTTGAAGGCCTGCTCTAAGCATGCCTGCAATCATGCTAGAAATGGCACTAAAAACAAGCATGGATGGTGCTGCTGAGACCACTACTACTGAAGATGCCTCGACCTCAAGGACCGGGCTTGTTGAAATAGTAGCCATTTGAGCCACTGGCTCCTCTGAAACAAGGGCAAACCCTAAATCTTCTTTCCCCTCAGACTCATAGGCAGCTCCAGCCTCAACTTGCCTGGGTTCTTCAATACCAGTCTCGCAGGCTTGACCCTCTCTTATGGGGACCTCTACTTCCTCTTCATCCACCTGAACTATCGCCTCAGCATTCTCAAGTTCAGAAACTGCCTCTTCTCTTTGGACTTCGCCAGCCAATTCATCTCTAGCTATGATTTCTTCCATTGGATTCCTCCTTCAACAGCCGGAACCTTGACTACACAGAGTTCAACTCCCTCATCTTCACGACCTTTGTCCACTGGAGCAGCAACCTCCTGATTCTCAAGCTTGAGTCATAGCCCCTGCTTCGGCGGGGGCACTAAGCTCTTGAGGCATGGAGGCCACATCAACATTAGAGCCCCTATCGGGAGCAGTTGCTTCAGGGCTTTCGTCCTCGTCAGTATCCATTTGAGCCACCCCTGGTTCAAGAACTACCCCTAGACTCAAGGGCGCCTCCCCAAGATCCGAATTCACCTCTCGCTCAAAAGCAATGACAATGGGCTTGAAGCGGCCTGATTCGCCTGCCTCAGTTTCTAAAGAAAAATAAAAAAATTCAAGAGAAGCAGAAGGTGTTCCAGAGAGCGCAGAAGGTGATACTGGAGTAGTTATTAAAAAATCAAAAGAGGAAGAGCTACCTTCTGATTCTGACACCATAGGAAGCTTGGCATTCTTGAGCCTTCGAATACACCCACTAACTGAAGGCGGTGCACGGGTATCAACAGCGGTCGAGCGCTTTCTTTTCTTTCCCCTGCTGGACTAGGAGCTGCTGCTTCAAATCCACCTCCTTGAGAAGGGCCTCCAGCTAATTTACTGTGGGGACCACTCCCAATGAGGGCATGCAAGTCCTGTGGGGGACACTTCTCATAACCAGGGACTCATCACCCCTCATCCCACTCAAAGATGAAACTAAGATTGTCAAAGACACTCCCAATCCTCGTCTTCATTGCAAGGAATTCTGGGGAGGCCTCATCAGCTACTATCTCACATGAAAGCCCTAAAGCTCGCCAGTTGGAGGGATAATCTAAGATGAATACCGCATCAGGAGCTGGAGTATCCGTCAGTCTCCTTTTCCTGGTATCCTGGTGCTAGTTACCGTTCACCCCTTTCCAAGGGTGATCTTGATCCCAATATCCCTTACTGGTGATTTTCCACCAGTTCACATAGGCCTTGGTCGTCCGAACCCTCCGACCGAAGTGAGGTATTACATATTTGTTGGTTTCTGTCATCATTAGATACATGGACCAAGCAGTCCGTATATGCTCTGGCAGCCAGCACTGACGGAAAGTTCCCAAATCTTCCATCTTCCCCTTATTCACCTTACTCCGGTGCTTTTCAAAAAACATTGAGAAGGGGCATCCTTGATCAAGCACATGCTGATGAGCAAACCGATAGGGAAAATACCCCTCTAACCTGGCACTGTGCGGAGTATGATAAGGTAAGACTCCCCCTCTGATGCTCAGAATGAACATGAGCTCCTTAATGGTTGTAGAAGCACCTTCTAGCTCCTTCCCCCACTCATCAACGAAAGCACGATCGGTGAAGCTCCTGACCGAAAAGGGGACCCACCTGATGTTCAAAGAATCATTCCAAAATAGACCCCGAGCTTCCCCTAGGGTATGGAAGATGGACCTCTGAATTGCAAACCTCATCAAGAAGGGCCACAGTTTATCTTCCTTGCATTGATGCTTGATGTAGGTGTCGGGGAAATAGGCCCCCAGCAACTCGTACACATAATGCACATGGAATGGAGTTTGAAAATCCCCGGGAAAAGCTTCTCTTCCAACAATGTCATTCCCTCCCTCTTTTCCCCCATAGGCGTTTCCACGAGAGATGGCCCCCAAGCCATGATATATGGTGCACAAGACCGGCTGAGCAAGGGCATACGCACGCCCTCTGGTCGTGTCACAAGCCACATACAATACGCCTGGACGAATGTCATCCCCCATGCCAAGAAGCACGGATTTGCATAAAAATAAGGCCAAATACACGACCAAGAAGGCACGGTCATCGTCGGCCTTGAGTTGATACACGGGAGGCATCTCCTTCTCAATTTCCTTCCCTTTTCCTTTTGGAGTATCTTAACCACCTTCAGGATAATACCCAAAAAGGAACTTCACGCACTCTGTAAAATTTGCCCTGCCATTGCTAGACCGACCGACATTCGACTGGTAGACCTCCAAGATCTTTCGAAGGCTGGCAGGTGGTTCTTCATCCCTCAAGTTAACACCACCGAAGATGATTGAGTTCAGGGGCACGAACTCGCCATACATAGCCCCATTCATCAGGAGACCTCCAATAAAATGAAGATTTAGTAAGGAGATTCATGGTTCCCCATGCCTAAGAAGCCATGTATTACTAACATGGCTCCATGTCTCTAGCCAAACTTTTACTGTATTGGAGCAACGGTCATAGTAGTTGCCTGAACACTGGACCGCTGCCAATAGTGAAGCACGTCCAAGAGTGCTTCTGTATGATGTCAATACCTTGGCACTCCAGGAAGTGTATCCCTTCAGGTATTGGTGCTCCCCTTAAATCTGGTGGCCTTTCGTTAACCACATTAGTAGTCCTTTTGCCTGTACCATTCTCTTCCCTAAGGTAGGCAAGTTCTCCATGAAAGCTATGTTCTTATGCATGCAATGAAGAAGCATCATCCCTTCTTCAGTACTGATGTTGCCATCATTGCCAGAACTTCGAAACAAATGGGGTCAGTAACGAAAGTGCCACTAAGGGGCCACTCTGGTTCGCATACTAGTTGGGTCAGCCAAATGGGCTCACCCCTTTATAAAACCTCGCCTGCAAAATCATAGACACCAATCTCTCCCTCCCTTGGAAGCCTCTTCATGTCTGGAACTTGGTAAGAAGAACCAACCATTATAAAGGGCTCGGTGGTTTACTCCCAAATGTTGCTAAGACACTGGATCAACACCGGCTGATTTTGCCAACATTTAGCGTCGATTATGTTTTCCAATGCCCAGCGTTAATTGAGTCTGTCAACACTCAGTGCCTGTTGAGCTTGTCAACACCCAGTGTCGGTTGTGTGCTAAATGACTAGCGCAGGTTGAGTCTTTCAACACTCAGTACCGGTTGAAATTGCCAATACTCAGTGCCGGTTGAGCTCGTGATCAAATCTCTCGCACGTGCCATGAATAATAGTCATGACACCTTAAACTTATCTGCACTGACTAACATCCGTCACCACATTTTCGCACCTCCTTAATTAGCATACGAAAGAGGTAATCGTACACCTTCCTTGCGACGATTCACGTCTATGATGGTTCACCTCCTGCAACCGTATGCCTTCCATGACGGTCCACCTCCGGTGGCTGCTCGTCTCACGCCGGAACTTCTTCTAACTGTCTGAAACCCACTGAAAAACTATGCCGCCTGTGTCTTTCACCTGGACAGCACCAGAACCTCACCGAAAACTTCTCCAAACTTCCCCTAAGTCCTCGGGAACCTCTGCAAAAAACCACTGAGAACGTCTAAAAGTTACCACAACCCCTAGGAAACATTTTTAAAATCCCTGGAAAACTCCTAAGATGCACTGAAATGCTCACACTTTCACTTCCCGTTGCTGCAATTAGAACCCCTTTCGTTTCTCGAAAAACTCCCCAGAGAACTCTCCTTTCCTACTCCTTTCCTTGCAACTTCGTCAAATTCTTGGCAAGGTCTACACGCCGAAGGTCTTCCTTGCAAAACCACCAGGAATCCCACTGTTGGCCAAGAACCATCCCTGCAAAACCTTTGCCGGAGTCCCACTGCTTGCCGAAACTTCAAACCGACCACCCTCTCCTCACCGTTAAGAAAATTTTCGCTTAAGTTTTTTTATCCTTAATGAAAAAGTGAGGGAAAACAGGATTTTTCCCCATTATATAGACCACACTACCCTCAAATGCTGCTCACAAACTGGGAATTCCAGTCGCGTCCATGGGAAGCTAAGAGACGATGAGCCGGGTAGGACTCTGGCTCGAGGTCTAAGGTAACTCTCATCGATCCATCCCCAACGTCGGTTGACTTAGCACCAGGTGTGTTTTCAAACAACCCTAATGTCGGTTGATTTTATGCTGGGTGAATGTTAAACAACCCTAATGCCAGTTGTGTTTTTTAGAACTCAACGTCAGTTGAATAGTTACAAGAAACCACTAGCGCAACACATGGCACCAGTAATATTTCAAGT
This sequence comes from Amborella trichopoda, assembly GCF_054954075.1. Classification (NCBI taxonomy): domain Eukaryota; kingdom Viridiplantae; phylum Streptophyta; class Magnoliopsida; order Amborellales; family Amborellaceae; genus Amborella; species Amborella trichopoda. The sequence goes on from NC_142344.1 coordinate 31,240,032, forward strand.
AGCCCATTGTCACCTACTTCAGGTTGAAGCCTTGTGCGTCCTACCACTTATCCTTAGTGGGGTTGCACCCAAGCCGTGACCTGTCATCCCCAATGATGTTTCACCCAGGTTGTTGCATCCAAACTATGGCCTATCATACCTAATGGAGTTAGGAGCTATCCCTCGTCACACCGATACTGCAGCTCATTAACCCCAGTGAAGTTAGGGTCATTCTTACCTCTTCAATTTTTGGTGGGTTTGTTTCACACCAAGCCATTTTTCACCCTAGAGAGTATGCTATGCCCCCACTAAACCATAGTGAAGTCTGCTTTTGTTGGCCATCCTTCATCAGGACACCATTTCCATCTGAGCCCTCCGTTTGTGAATGGTCTTAACCATTTTAGCCCCAGGGAGTTGGATACCCATCCATAGATCTATTCCCCATGGAGCTTCACCTACATGGAAGGACAGCCTCGGTCTGTGTTGCATGACCCTAAACTGCACAGCCACGGTCAGTGCTGCATGACCCGAAAATGCATAGCCTCAGTCTGTTCTACATGATCCTAAACTACACAGCCTCGGTCCTTGCTGCATGACCCTAAATTGCACAGCCTCGGTCAGTGGTGCATGACCCTAAACTGCACAGCCTCAGTCCGTGCTGCATGACCCTAAACTGCACAGCCTCGATCTGTGTTGCATGACCCTAAACTGCATAGCCTCGGTCCGTGCTGAATGACCCCTAAACTGCACAGCCTCAGTCCGTGCTATATGACCCTAAACTGCATAGCCACGGGTCGTGCTGTATGACCCTAAACTTCACAGCCTCGGTCCGTGCTGCATTACCCTAAATTGTACTGCCTCGGTCTGTGCTATATGACCCTAAACTGTAAAGGCTCTATCCGTGTTGTATGACCCTAAACTGTAAAGCCTCGGTCCGTGCTGCATGACCCTAACTGCACAGCCATGGTCCAAACTATATGACCTTAAACTGTAGCGAAGGTCTAGTTGCACGACCTTAAACTGCATGATCCTAGTTGTATGACTTAAAACTGCATAACCGTCCAAGGTACATGACTTTAAACTGTAGTACATGTCCTAACCGCATGATGTTAAAAGGCTCAACACCATGGTCCGAACTATATGACCCTAAACTGTAGTGGAAGTCTAATTGTACGACCTTAAACTAAACGATCCTAGTTGTATGACTTTAAATTGCATAACCACGGTCCAACTGTATGACCTTAAACCGTAGTGCACTTCTTGACCGCATGATGATAAACTGCTTTGCATAGTTCTAGGGGGACATGACCATAAACTCACTCCCACGTACACGCACACTCGTTTTACATGTACTTTTCACACACGCCTTCTCTAACCTACCTGTTAGTGTGAGCGTGCCACCTTCATTACCTCCCTAGTGAGTTCATTCACTTCATCACCATACCTCATTCCCCAGTGAGTCTCACCGGCACTCACAAAATGGCGAACCATCCTGCCATTCATACTTCTTGTAAGTTATTGGGTCACCATTGTCCACTCACATTTGATACATCATCCGTCTTTCATAGGTAGCCTAATGTCAATTCCCCAAGTGAGTCAAACCACCACCATACTCACTCCATGGCCTCCACAAACTGCCATTCAGCACCACCATGGTCCAGCTATATGACCTTAAACCATAGTGCACGTCTAGGCCGCATGATGATTAAATTGTTTCACACAGGTCCCGAAGGCATGACCTTAAACATGCCTTCACAAAAAAAAAAAGAAAAATAATGGGCATGGGTATACCTTAACAAGGGAACACTATGAGTAAAAATGACGGACAGGCATGATCACAAAACCATGAGCAAAGGAGTTCCATGAATAAAAATCGGGCACGGTGAAAACAAGAAAGGGCATCGTGGTAAAAATGGATTAAAACGGTGGACATAGCCTAAAGGTTATGGGTAAAAGAGCCCCAAAATAAAAAGAAGTTGGTGAAAACCGTCTCTACGGTGCCGCTTTTCAATCCGTAAAGAACGCTTGGACAAATAAACTGGTTGATGCTGCACTCATCTTAAAAAGCGACTTCAACCCTCACTGAAAAGAAGAAAATCCCTGGTGTCATAAATGTCAAGACTCAAAAAATATGAGCTTTGAGGAAAAGATTCCGACAGCTTGAGTCCGATTGCAAAAGGACTCGAAAGATAGAAGACTCGCCAAGACAAGTCTCATGAGGAGGAACATTATTCCCACGAGGTCACAAACATAATCTAGAAATAAATACTCCAAAGGCAAGAAACTGACAAAGCAAGGGGAGAACCTGCTAGAGACGTCAACTTATCTAGCTGACACGACCAGACCTTCGGGATCGACTAATAAAACCTACCCCCAACTGGACTCAGTAGACGAGACCTAAAGTGATACTCTGACGCCAAAAGCAAACATGGTCTAGCAGCAAACAGTGCCTACCAAAGCAAACCAACGAACCCAGACCAAATGGGAACGATGCCCTTCTACATGACACTCAATTATTAGACGAGCCTGATTCTAACTGACGAGGTCCGTATAAAATCCTCAGCTTCAGAATCACCAACAGTTCGTAGGAGGGTGAGGATTTCCACCAGATCCCTAAAAAATGTCTCTTCTCCCCCTAAGGTCTCCACGACGAACCCAGGAACAATGCATCCCTATGTCTGAGCAGCCTAGTGACACCATTACATGAATCTCCTCGGCGTTCATGTGGTCTTGTGGCTAGGAAGAAAAAAAGTAAAAGCCGAAGGAAATTTTCCTAGTGATTGTCCTTCTTGCTTCTCTTGAAGCACAACACTCGGTGGGGCAAGCTTTTTGAACGTATTTTTTAGCACCTTGGTTCCTGGTAGGAAGCAGGTCAATAAAGTTTACAAAATAGTTGAAATTTCTGACAGTCTCAGAATGGCCCCAAAATTGGTTAGGATCGTCATCAGTACTTCAAAAGACCACCTGTCGAGTTTCATCGCAATAAAACATGTCTAAGGCAGTGAACACAAAGAAACAATTTTCAGTAAAATTGGTCTTAAGCACCGTGAAAAGGACCCTATAATTAGAGCCATACTTCTGGTGCATCAAATAGCTATGAGATCACTGTCATTAGATCCGGCATGATTGAAAACCCCTATGGGTCAAATTTCGGCTTAATCGGGCACTCTAAGACAAAGTTATGGGTAAAATACCAAAAAAGTAGGCTGCACACTATTGCAGTGTGGCCACCCTGCACTAAAACAACATTAAAGGCGGTTGTTTTCACAGTCACGGGCAGTCAATTTTATGGCCCATATCTCACTCGTTCCAAAATGGATCACTCCCAAAATTAGTGAGTGTGTTTTTCTCATTAAGACGAACAATTCGATATGTGGTACGCTCCATGACGACGCCCGAGTAGAGAGAAAAAGTAAATGAAAGTTGATCCATGAAGGAAGATGCAAAAAATTCAGCAGCAACACGCCTCGATCGAGCAGCAAGATCACGACGCTTTTATAACCGATTGGCACGAAACTAATTGCATTAGGTGCGTGAGGTCTAAGACTATCTCTGGTCCAAACCTCACGTATGATGAACGGTTGGATTTCACACACGAAGGTGTCAAAGATGCTGTAAATTTAAGGTGCTGGATTTCAAGATCCGGCCAAAAACTCTAAACGACAAAATCTTCATCCGGACACGAAATCAAGCTGCGTTTGTTGCAACATGATCATGATGGCATGCTCAGTGTGACTCAATGAAAAAATCATGAAGAAACATCAAGGAACGAGCACACAATCGATCCGAAGTTTTCAAGATTCATCCAAGATTCAAGTCTCATGATCATAGCTAAAAAACAAGATTCATGGCTCGAAGTTGGTATCAAAATGATCGTCATACCGAGCCCTATAAGAAAACAATAATCTTTCGATTAAACAAGCATCAGAACGACCTTGAGTCAGCCACGGAAGATCACGTAAGTTCTCGGGCAACAACAGGGACTGTTTTGAAATTCCACACATTATTAGGCAAGGACAAAATAACCATTTTGCACCCATTTTTAGATATTCTTTAAATACAATTAAATTATAATTATCTTCAATTCTAGGTAGTTTTCAGGCATACACTCATGTTTTAGCCCAATTTTATATAAACAAGCACTGCCTCATTGTACAAAGGATGGATTCATTCTTTGTGGATCAATAAATAAAATTCTGATTGTTGCTTGAGCTTGTGGGTACATCTTAAAGAGAGAGAGAGGAGAGAGAAAAAAAGGGTTGGTATCCTTGAGACAAGTAAATTTCTCTCTCCTCCCTACTTTCTCTCTCCTCCTCTCTTTCTCTTTCCTCCCTTCTTTCTCATCTTTATATCTTTTTCTCTCTTCTTCTCATCTCTTTGTCTCTCTTCTTCTCATTTCTTTCTCTCTCTTCTTTTCATTTCTTTCACTCTCTTCTTCTTGTCTTTATCCCTTTCTCTCTCTTTTTATCATTTATATCTCCATCCGTCCTCTTCTAACACAACCGGCGACGCCTAGCGCCGATTAGTTTTCTCTTTCTTCTGTCACAACCAACGAAGCTTAGCAGCGACAACCAGCGAAGCTTAGCAGCGGTTGGTTTTCTCTTTCTTCTATCACAATCAGTGAAGCCTAGTGCAGGTTGGTTTTCTCTTTCTTCTGTCACAATCAACGAAGCTTGGTGCCGGTTGATTTTCTCTTTCTTCCGTCACAGTCGGTGAAATCTAGCACCAGTTGGATTTCTCTCTTCTCTTTTGTCACAGTCAGTGAAGCTTAGCGTAGGTTGGATTTCTATCTCTTCTCTTCTATCACAGTCGGTGAAGCTTAGCACCGGTTGGATTTCTCTCTCTTCTCCTATGTCACAGTCAACGAAGCTTAGCATCGGTTGGATTTTTCTCTCTTCTCTTCTGTCACAGTCTGAGAAGCCTAGTGCCGATTGGATTTCTCTCTCTTTTCTTTTATCAATCGATAAGACCTAACACCAACTAGTTTTCTCTCTCCTCTTTTGTCAATCAGTGAAGCTTAGTGCCGGCTGGTTTTCTCTCTCCTCTTCTGTCAGTTGATGAAACCTAGCACCGATTAGTTTTCTCTCTCCTCTTCTGTCAATCAACAAAGCTTAACATCAACTAGATTTCTCTCTCCTCTTCTTTCATTCCTAATGTCAGTTGGAATTTCTCTCTTCTCTTATATCAAAGTTAGTGAAGTCTAGTGTAGGTTGGTTTTCTCTCTCCTTTTTTATCAGTCGATGAAGCCTAGCGTCGACTAGTTTTCTCTCTCATCTTCTGTTAGTCGGTGAAGCTTATCATTGACTTGATTTCTCTCTCCTCTTCTGTCACAATCAACAAAGCTTAACATCAATTGTATCTCCTCTCTCATCTCTGTATAACATAGTCAATAAAGCCAAGCACCGACTACATTTTCTCTATCTTCTTCCCAGCACAGTCGGCAATGCTTAGCCCCGACTACGCCTTCCTTGCTTCTGTCTCCTTTATGCTCTCGTCTTTCATACTCTTCTCTTCCTTTGTTCTCCCTCCTTCTTTCTTTCCCTTCATCTCTTCTTATTCTTTCCTCATAGCCTTAATTTTACCAATCCATTGTTCGACTAAGTGGGAATGAGGTTATCCTCTTGGTAGTCCTATCGTCTAGCTGTAATGTTGTTGTGCCAGGATTACTTGGCCCGCTTTATTACCACGACAGACTGACCATCGTGCCTAGCAAGTTGGTATTGGTAATGACGTCTAGAAGTAATCTTGTGAGTCGTGGTTAGGTGCCTCGATCTCACCCTCCGGATCTTGAAGGATCAGGCAGGAGATCTGTGACATTTATGAGATGGCTATCTCAGGAACCTCGTTCGACAACGGGGGTAGATGTTACCAACTGGTGAGAGAGGAATTTTAAAGGTGGGTTCAAGACTTACTCGGGCTGACTCACATGAGCGCCCTCTTAGATCACAAAGAAAACCCCCCAATAATAAAACTGGTTCGGAATCGCCTCCCTTGGCTCGTATTCCTCTTATTTTCGGCTTTTCTAGAATGACACATGTATATGGCAAATATTATGAGATAGGTAGGTCAAACCACACCCCTTTCCTCTCTAATGAATGTACACAAGAATGTGCATTCGAAAAGAAGAAAGAATGGTGGGGGGAGAGAAGAATTCGACCAAGAAAGAGGATCAGAGTAGTGATTGGGCTGGTTGATAATTGGTAACCAAATGGTCTTGGTAATGAAGACATGCTCACAGGATCACCACTAGACGTTATTACCAATATCGACCAGCTAAGCACGATGGTCGGTCTGTCATGGTAGTAAAGCGGGCCAAGTGATCGTCGCGCAACAACATTATGGCTAGAGGACACACCTGCCATGATGCAAACCTCCATCCCTCTTGGTCGAGCACAAGAGTAGCAGAAGAATGGTTTGAAGAGAAGAATGGAATAGATAAAAGAAGAGAGAAAAAGGAAGAGAGGAGGGAGAAGAAAGGAGAGAAGATGCAATTGGCATTATACGTTGCTGACTGTTTCAGGAGATGAGAGAGGGAGAAAGCTGTAAGCACTAAGCCTAGCCAACTGATAGAAAAAAGAGAGAGAGAACTAGTCAGCGCAAGGTCTCGTCGACTGACAGAAGAAGAGAGAGAAAATTAGTCGGTCCGAGGTTTCATCGATTAACAAAGAGAGAGAAAATAAGTAGATGCTAGGTCTCACCGACTGACAAAGGAAGAGAGAGAAACCTAATCGACATTAAGTCTCATTGATCGATAAAGGACGAGAGAGAAAACCAGTCGACATGAGGTCTTACCGACTGACAAAGGAAGAGGGAGAAACGAAGTCGACGTTAGGTCTCACCAACTGACAGAGGAAGAGAGAGAAGATCAGTCGGCGCTTGGTCTCATCGACTGACAGAGGAAGAGAGAGAAAACTAACCAGCTCTAAGCCTCATCGGTTGCATCAGAAGGGGACAAATGGAGAAAGGATGAGAGTAGAAGATGGAGAAATATACAGAGAAAAGAGAGAGAAAGAGAGAGAAGAGAGAGAAAGAGAGAGAAGAAATAAAAAAAGAGAAGAGAGAGAAACAGAAGAGAGAGAAGAGAGAAGATCAGCCGATGCGAGGTCTCACTGACTGATAGAGAAAAAGAGAGAAAACCAATCGGCATTAGGTCTCACAGACTAACAGAGGAAGAGAGAGAAAGCTCAGTCGGTGTTAGGTCTCATCGACTGACAGAGGAAGAGAAAGAAAGCTCAGTCGACGTTAGGTCTCACCGACTGACAGAGAGGGAGAGGAGACCAACCGGTGTTAAGGGGACAAATGAAGATAGAGATGAGAGGAGAAGATGGAGAAGAAGAAAGAGAAAAGAGAGAGAGAAAGATAAAGAGAGAGAAGAGAGAAGAAAGAGAGAAAGGAGAGAGAAGAGAGAAAAAGAGAGGAGAGAGAAAGAGGGAAAGAGAGAGAGAAGAGAGGGAAAGAGAGAGAAGATCAATCGACGTGAGGTCTCACAGACTGACAGAGGAAGAGAGAGAAAACTAGTCGGTGTTAGGTCTCATCGACTGACAGAGGAAGAGAGAGAAAATCAACCGGTGCTAGGTCTCATCGCCTGATAGAGGAAGAGATAAAAACCCAGTTGGTGTTAGGTCTCAGCGTTTGACAGAGGAAGAGAGAGGAACCCATTCGACACTAGGTCTCACTGACTGATAGAGAGAGAGGAGACCAATCGACGCTAAACCTCACCGATTGTATCAAAAGGGGACAAATGAAGATAGAGATGAGAGGAGAAGATGGAGAAAGAGAAAGAGAAAAGAGAGAGCATAGAGAGAAAGAGAGAAAGAGATAGAAGAGAGAAAAAAAGAGAGAAGAGAGAGTAAGAGAGAAAGAGAGAGAAGAGAGGGAAAGAGAGAAGACCAGTCAGTGTGAGGTCTCGCTGGCTAACAGAGAAAGAGAGATAAAACCAGTCGGTGCTAGGTCTCACCGACTGATAAAGGAAGAGAGAGAAAACTCAGTCAGTGTTAGATCTCACCGACTAATAGAGAGAGAGGAGATGAACCGATGCTAAGGCTCGCCAATTGCATCAAAAGGGGACAAATGAAGATAGAGATGAGACGAGAAGATGGAGAAAGAGACAAAGAAAATAGAGAGAGAAAGAGAGAGAAAGAGAGAAAGAGAGAGAAGAGAAAAAAGAGAAGAGAGAGAAGAGAGGGAAAGTGAGAGAAGATCAGTTCGAGTGAGGTCTCGCAGACTGACAAAGGAAAAGAGAGAAAACCAATCGGTGCTAAGTATCGTCGTCTTAAAGAAAAAGAGAGAGAAACCCAGTCGGAGCTAGGTCTCATCGACTGATAGAGGAAGAGAGAGAAACCCATTCGGCTCTAGGTGTCACTAACTGACAAAGGAAGAGAGAGAAAACCTAATTGACGCTAGGTCTTGTCGATTGACAGGGGAAGAGAGTGAAGACCAGTCAGTGCTACGTCTCACCGATTGACAGAGGAAGAGAGAGAAAATGAGTTGGTGTTAGGTCTTATCAATTGACAAAGGAAGAGAGAGAAAGCCCAGTCGACACTAGGTCTCAACGATTGATAGAGAGAGAGAGAGGAGACCAACAGGGGCTAAGCCTCATCGGTTGCATCAAAAGGGGACAAATAAAGCTAGAAATGAGAGGAGAAGATAGAGAAAAGAGACAGAGAGATAAAGAGACAGAAGAGAGAAAGAAGAGAGAAAGAGAGAAAGAGATAAAGAGAGAGAAAGAGACTGAAAAGAGAGAAAGAGAGAAAGAAAGAGAGAAGGGAGGGGAAGAGAAAGAAGAGAGAGAAAGAGAGAAGAGAGAGAAAGATAGAAGTGAGAGAAAGAAAGGGACGAGAGAGAGTTACCTGCTCGAAAGGTATCGACCCTTTTCTTCTCTCTCCTCTCTCTCTCTCTCCAAGGTGTACTCACATGCTCAAGCAAGGAATCAAAATTTTTATTCATTCTTCAAACCATCAATTAAAGGTCGAGGGGTCTCCTTTTACAATGAGGCAGTGCTTGTTTATATAAAATTATGTTCAAACATGTGTGGATTGATCAAAATTAGACCTAATTGCTGAAAATTAAGATTTAATTTAATTAAAAGAAATTCTAAAAATGGGTGCAAAAGGACTGTTTCGCCCCTGCCTAACAATGTTTGGAATTCCAAAACTGTCCCTGTTGCTTCCTGAGAACTTACGTGATCTTCTATGGCTGACCCGAGGTTGCTCTAATGCTTGTTTGATCGAAAGATTATTATTTTCTATTGGGCTCAACATGGCGATCATTGTGATACCAACTTCGAGCCATGAATCATGTTTTTAATTATGATCACAAGACTTAAAATTTGTTTGAATCTTGGAAAATTTGGATTAATAGTGCGCTCGTTCCATGATTTTTTTTATAATTTTTTCATCGTAGAGCATTAAGCATGCTGTCACGATCGCGTGGCACCAAATGGGACACGATTTGGAGCCCGTACGAAGATTTTACAACTTTTGAGCTTTGGTCGAAATCTAGAATCCGGGAGCCAGAATTTCAATTATTTTGTCTGCTTCATGCATGAAATCTAACCATCCATCATGTACGGGATTCAGATCAATGATAGCCCTGGACCATACGCACACAATGGAATTGGTTTGGTATTGATCCGTTGCTCGAGCATCGTGATTTGATCCATCAAGCGAGGTAAGTCGCTGCTAAATTTTTTTCAATTTCTTCAGGAATTGGCAACTTTTCTCTAGTATTTCTCCCTGCTCAGACATCGTCTCGAGGCGTGCCACACGTGCCACATATCGAATTGTTCATTCTGATGAGATGAATACGCTCACCAAATTTGGAAGCGTTCCGACTTTGAACGAGTGAGTTATGGGCCCCGAAAGTGATTGCCCGTGAATGTAAAAGTAGCCACCTTTAATGGTGTTTGGTGCAGTGATTCCAAATGGGAATGGTGTGGGGCCCCTCCTGTTTCAATATTTTGCTTATATCTTTATTCTGAAGTGTCCGATTAAGTTGAAACTTGGCTTATAAGGGTTTTCGACCATGATGGATCTAATGGCGGTGGCCTCACAGTGATTTGAGACAAAAAAAAACGTAGTTCCAGTTATAGGGTCCATTTTAGGGTGCTAAAGGCCATTTTTTCGAAAAATGTTCCTTTGTGTTCACTACCTTAGACATATCGGATCGCGATGAAACTTGGAAGGTGATATTTTGAAGTGTTGATAAAGATCTTGACCAGTTCTAGAGCCATTTTGAGACTATTTTTTGGGCTTTATTGACTTGCTTCCTACTAAGGACCAAGGTGCTGAGAAATACATTCAAATAGGTTACCCCACCGAATGTTGTCCTTCAAGAGAAGCAAGAAGGACAAAAATTTAGAACGCTTCTTCGGATTTTACATTTTTCCTTCCTAGCCACAGGAGCACGTGAACACCGAGGAGATTCATGTAATGGTGTAACTAGGCTGCTCAGACGTAGGGATGTATTGTTCACGGGTCCGTCCGTGGAGACTTTGGAGAGAGAAGAGACTTTTTTGAGGGATCTTGTTGAAGTCTTCACCCTCGTGCGGACTATTTGTGATTCTGAATCTGATGATTTTGTATAGACCTTGTCAGTCAGAATCGGGTCCATCTGATAATTAAGTGCCATGGCGAAGGGCATTGTTCCCATTTTATCTAGGTTCATTGGTTTTCTTTGGTAGGTGTTATTCACATAACTCTTTTACTCATGGTTTCGTGACCATGCCCGTCCGTCATTTAACTCATAGTGTTCCCTTGTTCAGGTGCACACTTTGCCTGTTATTCTTTTCTCATTTCTTTGTGAAGGCGTGTTTAAAGTCACACCTCTGAGATCTGTGCGAAACTGTTTAACATCATGCGGCCTGAATGTGCACTATGGTTTAAGGTCATACAGCAAGACCGTGATGGGGATGCACGACAGTCTATGAAGGCCATGGAGTAAGTATCGTGGTGGTTTTACTCACTTTGGGAGATGTCTTGGGGCTACCTATGAGAGATGGACGATGTATGAAATATGAGTGGACAATAGTGACCCACTAACTTACAACAAGTATGGATGGCGAGATGGTTCGCCGTTTTGTGAGCATGGGTGAGACTCACTGGGGAATGAGTTGTGGTGGTGAAATAAATGAACTCACTGGGGAGGTAATGAAGGTGGTGCGCGCACACTATCAGGTAGGTTAGGAAAGGCATGCGTGAAAGTGCACGTATAGGCGTGTGCGCGTATGAGGGGGCGAGTTTATGGTCATGCCGCCTTGACCTGAGCAAAGCAGTTTATTGTCATGTCAGCAGAATGTGCACTATTGTTAAAGGTCATACAGCGGGACCGTGGTTGCTGAGCCTTTTAACGTCATGTGGCTAGGACGGGTTTTATGGTTTAAGGTCACACAACTCGACATGGTTAGATAGTTTAAAGTCATATGACTAGGACCATGTAGTTTATGGTCGTGCAAGTAGACCTTCGCTACAATTTTAAGTCATATAGTTTGGACCCTGGTGTTGTTCATGTGGCACAGACCACCATTACAGTTTAAGATCGTATAGTTTGGACCATGGTGCTGTGCAGTTTAAGGTCATGCAGCGCGGACCACCACTATAGTTTAAGGCCATAGTGATGTTTAGTCTAAGGTCATGCAGCACAGACCACCGTTACAGTTTAAGGTCATATAGTTTTGACCATGCAGTTTAGGGTCGTGTGTCTAGATCGAGGCTCTACAGTTTTAGGGACTTGCAACACAGACCGAGGCTGTGCAGTTTAGGATCGTGCAGCATGGATGGAGGCTGTGCAGTTTAGGGTTGTGCAGCATGGACCGAGGCTGTCCAGTTTAAGGACGTGCAGCACGGACAGAATTTATGCAATTTAGGGTCCTGCAACACTGACCTAGGATGTGCAATTTAAGGTCGTACAGCACGGACGGAGGTTGTACATTTGAGGGTCCTGTAGCATGGATCGAGGTTATGCAGCGCCGATTGAGGCTGTACAGTTTAGGCTCATGGAGCATGGACTGAGGCGGTGCAGTTTACGATAGTACAACACTGACCGAGGCTGTGAAGTTTGGGGCCGTGCAGCACGGACCGAGTCTGTACAGTTTTGGGTCATGCAGCTCAGATAGAGGGTGTGAAGTTTAGGGTCGTGCTGCATGGACTGAGGCTGTGCATTTTAGAATCGTGCAGCACAGACCGAGGTTGTGCAGTTTAGGGTCGTGCAGCACAAACCGAGGCTGTGCAGCAGCATAGACCGCGGTTTTGCAGTTTAGGGTCGTGCAACACGAACCGCCACTCTGCAATTTAAGGTCATGCAGCACAAACCGAGGCTTTGCAGTTTAGGGTCATGCAACATTGACTAAGGCTGTGCCGTTTAGGGTTGTGCACCACGGACCGAGGCTGGGTTGCCATGTAGGTGGAGCTTCATGGGGAATAAGTCAGTGGATAGCGATCCTACTCCATAGGGATAATGGTTAAGGCCATTCACAAACTAAAGGCTTAGGTGGAAATGGTGACCTGATGAAGGCTGGTCAACAGAGGTAGACTTCACTAGGGTTTAAAGGAGGTAAGCGTACTCTTTGGAGAATTAGCTTATTAGGATGACCCGACTCCCTGGGGATAAGATTGTTTGGTGTGAAACAAACCCACCGAGAATTGAAGAGGTAAGAATGACCCTAACCCCACTAAGGATAATGAGCTGCAGTATGGGTGTGACTCCTACAGGGGGATGACGGACAGCTCCTGACTTCATTTAGGAAGTCACGGTTTGGGTGCAACGGTTCGTGTGTAACTCCACTAGGGATGACACATCATGGCTTGGATGAAACTTCCCTAGGGATAGTGGTAGGGCATACACTGCTTGAAATACGGCTGGCGCCATGAGTAACGTTAATGGTCTATTGCGAATATTCAACCGGCACTGAGTTCTCTCAATGTAACCCGACACTGGGTTGTTAAAGATTACACTGGCATTGTGAATGACCCGTGATGTTATCTGGAGTCAACTGACGTTGAGTTAACCGGCACTAAGGTCATTTTTTAAAACATACCTGGCGTTAAGTCAACCAGCGCTAAAGTTGTATTTGGAAACTCACCTGGCGTTAAGTCGACCGGCGTTAGGGTTATATTTGAAAACTCAACCACTGCTAGGGTTGTATTTGGAAACTCACCCAGCGCTAAGTCAACCAACGCTGGGGAAGAGAGGGTCGAGGCTTGACCCGGCTCATCGTTGCATGGCTTCCCTTAGACGCAACTAGAATTTCGACTCTGTGAGGGGCATTTGAGGGCAGCATAGTCTATATGAGGGGGTAAAATCCCAATTTCCCTTATTTTTCACCAAGGGTAAAAACTTAAGGAACAGTTTTCTTTAACAGTGAGGAGAGGGTGTTCCCCGTTGAAGTTCCGGTAAGCAGTAAGACTTCAGCGGGAGTTTTGTAGGGAAGATTCTTTGACGAATAGTAGGATTAGGGCGAGGGTCTTGCAATAAGAACCTTCGGCGTGTGGACTTTTCCCAGAATTGGTGAAGTTGCAGAGAGAGTAGCAAGGAGAGGAGAATACTCCTGGAAGTTTTCCACGAAAGATAGGAACTTTCAAGTGCAGTTTTCCTTTTTGATAGGGACTTTTAGGGGTTTCTCGGTGATTGTGGAAGTTTTTCAGCACTGCTCGTGGTGTTGCAGAAGTTTTTGGGAACTTAGCGGAAGTTTGCAGAAGTTTTTTAGTGAGGTTCTAGTGACACTCAGGCCAAAAACACCAGCGGGAAAGTTCTTCCCTGGGTTTTTGAAAAGTTTTGATGGGAGACGAACGGTCGCAGGAGGTAGGTCGTACGATTGTAGGAGTTGAACCATCGTGGGGAAGGCATACAGTTGGTGATGGTTTGGCCTTTGTCCTTGAAAATCATATGGTTATCAATCGCTCGTGTTGAAGTAGCGTCGAAAGACGTGTAGACTGTTGTCAGTCGGCATAGCTAAGTTCGAGGTGTCATGACTATGATTTGTGGAATGTGCGAGAGATTCGATCATAACCGGTGCTGGCCTTGGACAAGATCAACCGTCGCTGGGGTGTTGGCAACCTTAACAGGTGCTGAGCGCTGAAAGACTCAACCGGTGCTAGTTTTTTGCACTCAACCAGCGCTGAGTGTTGAAAGAATTTACCAGCGATAGTTGTTTGGTGCTCAATCAGCGCTGGGTACTGAGAAGCTCGACCGACGCTGAGTGTTTGTCAAACTCACCCGGCGCTATTCGTTAATACGCAACCAACACTGAGTATTGAGAAGCTTATCTGGCGGTAAGTGTTTGAGAGGATCAACTGGCGGTGTTCCAGTGCCTTAGCAACTTTTGGGAGTGAACTGCTAAGTCCATTTGTAATGACTGGTTCTTCTTACCAAATACCTGATGTGAAGATGCTCCCAAGGGAAGGAAAAATCGGTGCCCTTCATCACATGTGGCTTATCACGATGCGAAGAAAGACTCTCATGTATGGCGGTAAGTCAGGTACGGGGTTCGTGGCGCTCAACAATGAGCTACGTACGGTGATGTTCATGGGCCGAGAAAAAGAGGCGAAGGATGGGGCGTGGCTTGTGGTACCTGTTGGAAACCATATCCTCCAGGACAACAGTCAGATCCATGTTGTTCTGTGGAAGGGCATCCACTGTGAGTAGGGCATGCTTTCCATCATAGGCCAACTCCTTGTCAGGGCAGCCCCTCTTGTATGTTTGATATACACGTCAAATGGATCCTACGTCGTATGTTCGACATACATGTCAGATGAGGTATCTGGCTTGTATATTTCACATACACGTCGGATGCACTGAGGCTAACTTCTTGGAGTGGCTTTGCTTTGTCTTCTGGCCTGTAACCATCCTCTTACTTGCCGGATGAATTAAAGCTAACTCTCCAAGTGGTTTCGCTTCTTCTTCGTGAGGAGGGTCTTTCTTTAGTTGCTTCTTCTTCATGAGAAGGGCCTACCTTTCATGGGACCAGCATTTGTTTTGGCCTGTAACAGTCCTGTTGCTCTCAGATGCAAGAGTAAGAGTACAAGTTTTGGCTTGTAACCGTCCTCTTATCCACAGACGCAAGAGACTTGCAACCTCCCTAGTAATGGGTTCTTGTAACTCATTTTTACTATAATAAAAAAAAGTTTGCATTTTTTTTGGACTATCTTGCTTGTTTTCGCGTTGAGTCCCTTTCTTTTGAATACACATCACGGATAGTACTTTAGGTATCGCCTGTTGTAGGGGGCATCTCCTCCTTTCTATCCGGATGTGCCAATATGTA
Organism: Amborella trichopoda; assembly: GCF_054954075.1. Taxonomy (NCBI): domain Eukaryota; kingdom Viridiplantae; phylum Streptophyta; class Magnoliopsida; order Amborellales; family Amborellaceae; genus Amborella; species Amborella trichopoda. The sequence goes on from NC_142344.1 coordinate 31,255,267, forward strand.
GGCTCCATTGGGCAAGACCTTTTTGACTGTAAAGGGACCGTCCCACTTAGTCTCAAACTTCCCTTTATGCCGGCCATGCATAACAATAGGCCTCTTGACAGCTCTAGAACACCACGGGTGAACGAGCAGATCTTGACAGACTTGTCAAAAGCCCTCTTCATTCTCCCTTGGTTGAGTTCAAGGTTCTACTGAGCCTCTAGCCTCTTTCCATCGATTGCATCCAATTCTTAATACCAGAGCTTGACTCTCTCATCTTCAGTTATTCCTTGGTGAATAGCGACTCGCAATGAAGGAATTTATATTTCAAGGGGTAAAACTGCTTCACCCCCATAGACAGAGAATAAGGAGTGGAATCGGTAGCATTTCGTGTAATAGTACGATGAGCACACAGTGCTTCGGGAAGCTTCTCATTTCAGTTCTTCCTTGTTTTTTATGCCGACTTTCTTAAGACATTGCACAGAGTCTTATTGAAAGCCTCAGCTAATCCATTCGCCCGAGGGTGCTACATAGTCGAGTGCCTCCATTGGAAACTGAATTGGTTAACTAAGCGATCAATGTGATGACTCTTAAATTGAGGGTGGTTGTCAAATATGATCTGGTCGGGCACTCCAAACCGATATATGATATGATTTTGAACAAAGTAGGCTACCGCTGTCCTAAGAACCTGCTTAAGGGGGACCGCTTCAGCCCACTTAGAGAAGTAATCTATTGCAGAAGGGGGGTCAATAGGCCCTACGATGTCCATACCCCATTGGGAGAAGGGCCATGATGCAACCGTTGGGTGTAAGGGCTCTAAAGGCTAGTGAACCAGGTTGGAGCATATTTAGCATACTTGGCACTTTTTAGCATAACTTGAGGAATCAGTTATCATGGAAGGCCAATAGCATCCCAACCTGCATATTCATTCATAGAGTTTAGGATCGGACTGGTGTCGTATACAAATGCCTGAGTGGACTTCTTCTAGCACTTTATTTGCTCCTTGAATGTCGACGCATCTAGGAAGAATGCCGTCAAACGACCATCTGGAGAGAGCATCTCCCTCAAGGAGGGTATACTTGGTATACATTCGCTGTATACTATTGCATTCGATACGATCTTCTAGGAGCCTGCCATGCTTTAGGAAACTGGTGATGGGTCCTCTCCAATCTTCTACCTACTCAATTTCTACACACATTGGGTCAAAGAATTCTGGTTCTTGGTTTCGACCCTTAGCTGCTTAACTCTGTGCTGTTTTATGTTCAGTCTTGATTACTTCTTTGGCTGACAGAAACGCTCTACATGCATAAGGAGGGCACTCGAGGAAAACATTTATCTCGTCATCGGCATCGACCTCGGTTCTTAGTTCGACGTGTCTCCATTCCGCCACTCAAACAAGTGTGGGCCCTAATGAGGGCAATTGAATTGTAGCACCGAGTTTCACAAGTGTGCCAGCCTGCGAGTTTAGCCTTCTGAGGATGAGACTCAGGGATACGGCCTAAAATTGAGCCACGTATGATTTTGCAGTATCGTGACAAGGGTTGAGAGTGTCTTTTCTTACATCATAAATCCCTTTGAGCTGTCAGATAACCAACTCAGAGTTGCCATAGATCTTGAGCTGCTCCAAGTGGAGGTCGAAGGCTATCTTTAGTCCGATTATAAGGACCTGATATTCTGCCTCATTATAAGAACCGGCTTGAGCAAGAGAGAAAGAATAATATTCCTCCTCTCGGAATCAAGAATACTACTCCGGTGCCTCCTCTGTTTCATTGGAAGGCTCCATCAAAGTACAATTCTCACACAAGAGCAAGGTCAGCACAGAATACTTCTTCATCAGGGAAGTCGCTTGATAGAGGAGATTCTGTCAGTACAGGGTGTGTTGCGAGAAAGTCAGCTAAGGCTTAGACCTTGATGGCCTTTTGTGGGACATACGTTATGTCGAACTCCATCAGCAATAGTGCCCACTTAGCCAGGCATCCCGACAAGCATGGGCATTTTATGAGAAACTTTACATGATCACAAGCTTCACTTCATGACCAAGCAGGTAATGGTGGAGTTTTTGTATTATGAAGATTAAAGCAAGACACATCTTCTCAATAGGGGGATAATTCTTCTCAGCCCCTTGCATCTTGCGACTAAGGTAATATAATGCCGTTTATTTTCCTTCTTAATTGTTTTGTGCCTATAATGCTCCAAGGGACTCGTCTAAAGCAGTCACATATAGAATGAGGGGTCTTCCCAATACTGGTGTCGAGAGTAGTGAAGGATTGAGTAAATAATTCTTGTTGTCGTCAAGGGCTACCTGACATGCTTCATCCCAGATGAATAGGGTATCTTTCTTTATTAGGTGTGTAAAAGGTTTACAGCGACCTAAGAGGTTGGAGATGAAACTACGAATGTAGGCCAGTTTCCGTTAGAGGGAGAGCAGTTCTCGAAGCGTCATCAGTGACGACATTTCTTGGATTACTTTGATCTTGATTGGCTCGACTTCATGCCCTTGATAGCTGACGATGAACCCCAAGAATTTTCTAGAGCACACACCGAAAGCGCATTTCAGCGGGTTCATTTTAAGTTGATGAAGATGCAAACACTCAAATACCTGCTCAAGGTCTCTCATGTGAGCATCCTCCTCTTCAGATTTTACCACCAAATCATCTACATAGCATTCCACTTCTTTGCGCATCATGTCTTTGAAACTGGTCATCATTGCTCTTTGGTATGTGGCACCAGCATTCTTTAATCCAAAAGGCATAATTGTGTAACAAAAGACCCCTTTTGGAGTTAAGAATACAATGGCCTCGTCATCTTCAGGTGCCATCCTTATCTTATTATAGCCGGAGTATCCGTCCATGAAGGAAAAGGTTTGACAGTGAGCGATAGAGTCGATGAGCATCTCGGTGAATGGCAACAGGAAGTCATCCTTGAGACAAGTGGTTTTCAAATCGTGAAAGTCAATACACACCCTGATTTGACCATTCTTCTTCTTGAACGGAACAACATTTGCTAGTCATTTCAGGTACTTGACTTCGCGAATAAAGATTGCTTGTTTGAGTTTGGTCACCTCGGCTTTTATCTGCATCTCGAGGTCAAGCCTGAACTTTCTCGATTTCTATTTGATGGGTTTGATAGTTGGATTGATGCCGAGATGGTGAACAACTACTTGAGGGTCTAAGTCGAGCATCTCATAATAATGCCAAGCACAGACGTCACGGTTTGTTCACAAGAAGGTAGTGAAATGCTCTTTCTCTTCTTGAGACATATTCGCTGAAATGAAAATGAGTTTGGGATCTGCTCGGTCTCCAAGATTTATTTCTTCGAGTTTGTCAGTTGTGGCCTGACCACCTTCTTCCCATTCTTTTGGGGCCTCTTGAAACTCTTCATCAACCTCAAGCGCAGATACCCATGACCCTGACATCTCTGCTTCTAATAGGCAGAGCATGTCATGATTTCTGTGCCTTTCTCGGATCGAGAGACAGAAGGGTTGACCTTAAACATGGGAAACCAATCAGGTTGCAGGAGCTTGTTTTGGGGTTCAACAAAGGTTGAACGTGAAGTGTTCTCATATGAATCACATGGCCCTTGCGCAAATTTGTATAGTGCTTGCTCCGCAGTGACTTGCGCTTCATAGACTTGTACCATATGCCAAGCTTCTCAACCTCTGCTCGCAGTCTGGCTTAGGGGGCCACTGGGGTTTCTTTGGCTTGAACTTCTTGCTCTTCTTTGAAGAAGGTTGCTCTGCCTTAGCTTTAGCTGTCAAGGAATCAACAATTATTAAGAATCCTGCTGCCTGTGCCAGGGTCTTTCTCAATCGTTGCGTCTTTGTTATGTTTGATCCCTCAAGTTCCCTATCGAGAGAATCGAAGTCCAGACATATCAAGGTTGTACCTACAAGAGACATAGACAAGGAAGAATGAGAAGCAGAAGAAGAAGGAGGAGTAGGGTTAGAAGGTGGGGGACTTTTAAGGTCGTTCCACTCATTAGACCCATCAGAGCAGCTTTTTACGTCATCGCCAGAGTTGGACGGGTGCAAGGGATCTTTTAGGCCTTTCTCTTGCTTAGAGTGTTGGGGAGTGCTTTTAACATCGTCACCCTCAGTGGATGTGTGCTGAGTGGGAGATGAGACGGGAGCATCCTCTTGACAGAATGAAGAAGGAAAAATGATTGTGATAGGGATGAAATCCTGCAAGGTTGGCAACGGGGGAAATTCTTGCTCGATTATGGGTTGAGCGGTCTTGTTTCTTTTGCGAGCAGCCCTTGGTGCCCGTCTCTTTCTGGTTTTCTAACGTGATGTCTAATTCGTCTCGCTGGGTGGAAAACCGCTCTAGCTTGGCCAACCTTCTCGTCTTAAGGACTTGAGTCTGCTTCGGCCATGATACATTATCCATGGCTTGGAATCTGAGGGTTCTGTAGAGTCTGAGTCATTGATAGGAAGGTCCAGGTTTGGGAGATTTTCTTGCTCTGATGGAGAAGTGATTTGGGGATAAGTTACGGGGAGATTGTAAAATTCTTGACACTCCCGCATATTCTCTACCAATATATCAAGGAAAGTTGTGCATTTTTACAAATAATGACCTCTTATTTGATGGAATGGGCATCAACAATCTTCAGTCCCCTTAGCAAGGCAGCGAGGTTGCTTTGCCTGCTCCGGTGTGATTATGCCTTCCGGAAGCATTATAATGAAGAAACTGTGGAAGATATCAGGCATTTCGTATTCCTCTTGAATGGTTACGGCATGGAAGTCCTCACCTGCCCCGAAGGCCTTTTTCAAATCTTTAAGTTTTATCTAACCTTTCAAAAAGAGGGCCTCAATGATATCCTTTAACGTGTAGCAGTCATCTGTTGGATGATTGATCCTTCGATGGTAAGAGCAATAATTCACCCGAGTGTTAAGGCTAGACTGCTCAGGGAACTTGGTTTCTGGAAGCTAGATCTTATTTTGCTCCAATTGTAACTGGAACAGCGTAGGGACCCATTCCTTCTTGAAGGGATAGATCTTGTTCTTATGTTTGGCAAAATAATCACCCCGATCAAGGTTGGCTGGTGGAGGTACTCGATTGTATGACGGTTTTTGCTTGTCAATCTGGGGTGTTACAGTTGTCGTGGTTACCCCTTTAGAGAGGCCAAAAGTTTGGGAGGGAGCTTTCTTTGAATCAGTGACCATGACGGCTGCATTGATTACCCCCTTTTGTTGGCTGCCCCATGTGTTATTCCAAGAGCTACCATTGCCCCAGTTGTTTGCTGAACTTGTAGATGGTTGTCGTGTCCCACCATGATGGCGTCATAAACTTTCTATGAAAACTGATGTAGAGATCAACTCTGACATGGAGGTCGGATTGGAGTCCTCGACATGTAGAGCGATTTCAGGTCGCATGTTCTACACACAAGTCTGGACTGCTTCCTTCTCAGGCATAGGGTTAGGATGGCGAGAAGCCAAGTTTCTCCATCTTGATATGAGCTGATCCACGGGTTCATCTGGTTCTTGAGTCAGGGTGAGAAATTTGATAGTTTGAACCTCTCTCGACCTCATAGAAGCGTTGATAGAATAGTTTCTCCATCTCCTCTCATGTATGCACCGAGTTTGGAGGAAGGCGGGCTTGTTCATACGATCCTCCTACGCATCACCGGGCTCGCTTATGACCATTAGGCTGACCATTTCTCTAGGGAGGTCAACGTTAGTGGCAGCTGAAGGATTGCGAGCTTTACGAGTCATACGTGGTACGTTAGTCAGTAAGGGGTCAGCATGCCCTGACTGAACTCGACTCTTATACATGGATCGCATTTGGACCTGTTCTTGACGATCTTGGGACTGTGGCTACTGAGTGGCGGGGTCTTCTTCTGCGACAGTAACCACAGCATAGGGCTCATGGAGCTGTTCTTCAAGCTTCATTGTCTGAAGGAGAAAGAAGGGATTCACGTGAACAGGGTCATCAAAATTGGTAGTTTAATTGCCTTCATCACCTCCCTAGTAAAAATCGCAGGCCTCCATCACGTTTAGCCATGAGGATTTGATGGACCTCTTGTCAAAACTACGATCTAGGTCGTGGCAGGTCAACTCTTCTCCTACAGGAAAGAGTTGTCTTCATCAGATGCAATAATGGATGAGGGTCAGGAACTGGAGTCATCTTGGGCTGGGGTGGATGAAGGACTCGATCATTCATGAGGTCCATGCTCCGAGCTCTCTTATGAGCTCTAGAGACATGACCTAAGTGATAGGGCAAGTTCAGGAATGTGCTCTTGGGGAAAACCTTTGAGTACCAAGGCTAAAGGTGCTGCTTGATGAAGAAGGAGTAGGGTCGACTCATGAGGAGGCATGAGTTGAGGGTGAGGGGATGCCTGAGATGGCGATGCGTGTGCGCCCTTCGAAGAAGGATCTCGGGGGACCTGGGAGTCCACCTAGGCTCATGCAGGTGATCTTGCCTTAGGAGGCCGAGAACTACGACTAGGTGTCTGTAAGAGAACGGGTGTAGGCCTGCCCCTAACAAGGTGCGCTTGTGTGTGCATAGTAGGAGGATGAAGAGGTCGTCTCCTATATACTCGGGTTGGCATAATAACGTCGTTGTCTTGAGCAGTGAGATGCATATAAGTTGACCTGGCCTTAGAAGGTTCGATCTTGGACATGGACTCGAGGTAATAGAAGGATTGCCCCAAGGTGTGGCTCGAGTGGATGACCCACAAGCCTTGTGGTGTGTGTGAGGGATGGAGACCGTGGGGTTTTCACCTCGAAGTGTTGAGCCTGTGGGGATAGATACCAATGGTGCATAAATGTGGGCGGTAGCCATATGACGACCCACAAGAGCAATGGCAACTTGCTTGCCTTTTGCAGATAGGGATTGAGCAGCCTTCCGGCGTACATTAAGAACTCGACCAGCAAGTGACTTGCTGGTGGCTGGGTGTATGCTATGTGGGGTAACATAAGATCTGCCCAAGCAGGGTTCCTTGGTGGAGTTTCCACCAGAGCGAAGAGATGGGGAGTGAGGGACCTTCAAGTCCCCCCCCACACCGGTCCAAGTAAAGACCTGGGAGCTAGATAAGAGGTCTTTGATCAAGAGGATGGCCAGGAAAGAAGTCAAAGGACCTTATTCCTTGGGGACACTCTCGAATAAGGGGATAAGAAAGTCCTCGATCCGGATAAATGGGTTATAGAACCCAGCAGCCATAAGTGAATATGAAAAGAGAATGAAGGAAGATAATAAAAGAAGAGACTAGCCAAATAAGAATGATCCGATTAAGGGGTAATGAGTCCCCAGTGGAGTCGCCAAGCTTGTTAGGTGCCTCGATCTTGCCTTCCAGATCTTGGAGGATCGAGAGGCACATGTCTCGGGTTTTGGGGCAGACTCGAGATTTTTTTGAGATCGCTCTCTCGAGAACCTCGTTCGAAAATGGGGGCACGTATTACCAACCAGTGAGAGAGGAGATTTAAAGGTGGGCTTGGGATTTACTCGAGCTGACTCGCGTGGGCATCCTCTTAGATCATGAAGAAAGCCCCCCCAAAATAAAACTAATTCGGAATCGCCTCCCTTGGCTCGTATTCTTCTTATTTTCTGCTTTTCTACAATCACACACTTATATGGCAAAGGTTATGGGACAGGTGGGTCAAACCTCACCCTTTTTCTCTCTGATAAACGTACACAAGCATGCGCATTTAAAAAGAAGAAAAAAAGAAGGGGGAAGAGAAGAATTCGACCAAGCAAGAGGATCAGAGCAGTGACTAGACTGGTTGATAATTGGCCTAATGTGGTAGCTAAACGGGCTCGGTAACGAAGACCGGCTCACAGAATCACCACTAGATGTTATTACCTACATCGGTTAGCTAAGCACGATGGTCGGTCTGTCGTGGCAGTAAAGCGGCCCAAGTGATCCTAGCACAACAACATTATGGTTAGACGACAGGCCTCCCATGAAATGCTAACCTCAATCCCTCTTGATTGAACACAAGAGTAACGGAGGAATGGTTTGAAGAGAAGAAGGGAATAGACAAAAGGAGAGAGAAGAAGAGGGACAGAACATGCAGTCGGCGCTAGACATTACCGACTATTTAAGGAGGTAAGAGAGGGAGGAAGCTGTCGACGTCAAGTCTCATCGACTGACAGAGGAAGAGAGAGAGAAAATCAGTCGGTACGAGGTCTAACCAAATGATAGAGAAAGAGAGAGAAAACCAGTCGGTGTTAGGTCTCACCGCCTGACAAAGGAAGAGAGAGGAACCCAGTCGACGCTAGGTCTCACCGACTGACAGAGGAAGAAAGAGAAAATCAGTCCTCATTAGGTCTCATCGACTGACAGAGGAAGAGGGAGAAACCCAACCGGTGCTAGGTCTCATCGACTGATAGAGGAAGAGAGAGAAGACCAAACAGTGCTAGGTCTCGTCGACTGACAGAGGAATAGAGAGAAAACTAACTGATGCTAGGCCTCCTCGATTACATCAGAAGGGGACAAATGAGGATAGAGATGAGAGGAGAAGATGGAAAAAGAGACAAGGAAAAGAGAGAAAAAGAGAGAAAAAGAGAGAAGAGAGGGAGAGAAAGAGAGAGAAGAGAGAAAAAGAGAGAGACGAGAGGAAGAGAGAAAGAGAGAGAAGAGAGGGAAAGAGAGAGAAGACCATTCGGCATGAGGTCTTGCCAACTGACAGTGGAAGAGAGAGAAAACGAGTCAGTGTTAGTTCTCATCGATGGAGAGAGGAAAAGAGAGAAAGCTTAGTCGACGCTAGATCACGCCAATTGAGAGAGAGAGAGAGGAGACCAACCGGCGCTAAGCCTTGCCGATTGCATCAGAAGGGGACAAATGGAGATAGAGATGAGGGGAGAAGATGGAGAAAGAGATAGAGAAAAGAGAGAGAAACAGAGAGAAGAGAGAGAGATAGAGAAGAGAGAGAAGAAAGAGAAAGAGAAAGAAGAGAGAAAGAGAGAAAGAAAGAGAGAAGAGAGAGAAAGAGTGAGGAAAGAAGGAGAGAGGGAGGAAGTTGTCGGTGCTAAGTCTCGCCAGCTGACAGAAGAAGAAAGAGAGAACCAGTTGGCATGAGGTCTCGCCGATTAACAAAGGAAGAGAGAGAAAACCAGTCGATGTGAGGTCTCACTGATTGATAAAGAAAGAGAGAGAAAACTAGTCGACGCTAGGTCTCACCGACTGACAGAGGAAGAGAGAGAAACCTAGTCAACATTAGGTCTCACAAACTGTAAAGGAAAAGAGAGAAACCCATTCGGATCTAGGTCTCGTCGATTGACACAGAAAGAGAGAGAAAACTCAATGGGTGCTAGGTCTCATCGACTGATAGAGGAAGAGAGAGAAGATCACTCAGCACTAAGTCTTGTCGATTGACAGAGGAAGAGAGAGGAAACCAGTCGACATTAGGTCTCATCGATTGACACAGGAAGAGAGAGAAGGCCCAGTCGGCACTAGGTCTCTCTTAGTGACAAAGAGAGAGAGAGGAGACCAATCGATGCTAAGCCTCACAGTTTGTATCAGAAGGGAACAAATGGAAATATAGATGAGAGGAGAAGATGGAGAAAGAGACAGAGAAAAGAGAAAGAGAGATAAGAGAGATAAGAGAGAGAGGGAACAGAGAAAAAGAAAAAGAAGAGAGAAAGAGAGGGAACAAGAGAAAGAGAGAGAGAAGAGAGAAAGAGAGAGAGAAGAGACAAAGAGAAAGAAGAGAGAGAATGAAAGAGAAAAGAGAGAGGAAGAGAAAGAAGAGAGAAAAAGAGAAAGAGAGAGAAAAAGAGAAGTGAGAGGAAGAGAAAGAAGAGAGAGAAAGAGAGAAAGATAGAGAGAAGAGAGAAAGAGAGAAGTGAGAGAAAGAGAGGGAGGAGAGAGAGTTACTTATTAGAAGGGTATCGACCTTTTCTTCTTTCTCCTCCCTCTCTCTCCAAGGCGTATTCATAGGTTCAAGTAAGGAATCAAAATTTTTATTCAATCTTCAAACCATCAACTGAAGGCCGAGAGGTCTCCTTTTACAATGAGGCAGTGCCTATTTATATAGAATTGTGCCCGGACATGGGTGGATTGATTAAAATTAGACCGAATTGTTGAAAATTAAGATTTAATTGAATTAAAAGAAATTCTAAAAATGGGTGCAAAAGGATTGTTTTGCCCCTGCCTAATAATGTCTGGAATTTTAGAACAATCCCTGCTGCTCAAGAGAACTTGTGTGATCTTCTGTGGCTGACCCGGGGTTGCTCTAATGCCCGTTTGATTGAAAGATTATTATTTTCTTGTATGGCTCAACATGGCGAACGTTTTGATATCAAATTCGAGCCATGAATCATGTTTTTGAGCCATGATCACGAGACTTGATATTTGTTTGAATCTTTAAAACTTCGGATCGATAGTGCACTCGTTTCTTGATGTTTTTCTATAATTTTTTCATCATAGTGCACTAAGCATGACGTCACAATCACGTGGCAACAAACGAGACGCGGTTTGGAGCATGTACAAAGATTTTGCAACTTTTGAGTTTTGGTCGGAGTCTAAAATTCGGTGGCCAAAATTTCAGTTACTTCGTCGACTTCGTTCATGAAATCTAATCGTCCATCATGTATGGGGTTCAGACCAATGATAGCTCTGAACCTTATGCACACAATGGAATTGGTTTGGCGTTGATCCGCTATGCGAGCATCATGATTTTGTCCATCGAATAAGGCATGTCGCTATTTAATTTTCTGTAATTTCTTCACGGATTGGAAACTTCTCTCTAGTGTTTCTCCTTGCTCGGATATCATCTCGAAGCGTGCCACATATTGAATTATTTGTCTTGATGAGACGAATACGCTCACCAAATTTGAGAGCGATCGGACTTGAAACGAGTGAGTTACGGGCCCTGAAAGTGACTGCCCGTGACTCTAAAAGCAACCACCTTTAATGGTGTTTTGGTGCAATGAGGCCCCACAGGAATAGCGTGTAGCCCCTCCTATTTCAATGTTTTTCTCATATCTTTATTCTGGAGTGTCTGATTAAGCCAAAACTTGGCTCATGGGGGTTTTCGACCATACCAGATCTAATGGTAGCGATCCCACAGTGATTTGAGATACCAAAAATGTAGTTCCAGTTGTAGGGTCCGATTCATCCGATTCAGGGTGCTAGAGGCCATGTTTAGGAAAATTGTTCCTTTGTGTTCATTATCTTAGACATGTCTAATCGTGATGAAACTTGGCAGGTGGTCTTTTGAAGTGCTGATAAAGATCATGATCAGTTCTGGGGTCATTCTGAAACTGTCAAGAATGTTCACTGTTTTGTAAGCTTTATTGACCTGCTTTCTACCAAGGACCAACGTGCTGAAAATACGTTCAAATAAGTCGGTCTTAGTTACCGATCCCATTTTTCTATCACATCAGGCCAATTACTCAGTAGCTTAGTCAGCGCTCTATCCTCTTGCTTAGTTGAATTTTCTCTCCCCCGTCTTTCTTCTCTTCTTGTTTTTGAATGCGCATGCTTGTGTAAGTTCATCAAAGAGGAAAAGGGTGACGTCTGACCCACCTGTCTAATAACCTTTGCCATATATGTGTGTGATTGCAAAAAATAAGAAGAATACAAGCCAAGGGAGGTGATTCCGAACCAGTTTTATTATTGGAGGGCATTCTTCGTGATCTAAGAGGGCCCCCACGTGAGTCAGCCCCAGTAAGTCCCAAACCCACCTTTAAATTCCTCTCTCACTCATTGGTACCTAGCCTCGTTCTCGAACAAGGTTCTAAAGAGAGTGATCTCAAAAAATGTCTCAAGTCTTCTCTCGAAACCCGAGACGCGCACTGCCTAATCCTCAAAGGATCCGGAGGGCGAGATCGAGGCACCTAACCATCTGACTGTGATAGAAGAGAAGAAAGAGAGAAACCCAGCCGGGGCTAAGCTTGCACTTTGTGATGAAAGAAAAGTAAGAGAGAAAAATCGAACCGACGCTAGGCTTCACCAGCTATTACAGAAGAGAGAGAGAGAGAGAGAGAGAGAGAAATTGAGCTGACGTTAAGCTTCACCGGCTGTGACAAAAAAGAAGAGAGAAGTCCAACAACAGGCACTAGGATTTTTTGACCGCAATAGAAAAGAAGGAAAGCGAGAAATCCAACCGGTGCTAGGCTTCATCGATTGTAACAAAAGAGAAGGAAAGAGAGAAATCCAGCCGGTGCTAACCTTCACTGACTGCAATAGAAGAGAAGGAAAGAGAGAAATCCTGCCACGTTAGACTTCACCGACTACAACAGACGAGAAGGAAAGAGAAATACAACCGATGCTAAGCTTCTCCAACTGTAACATAAGAGAAGGAGAGAGAGAAATCCACTCGATGTTAAGCTTCGTCGACTGCAACAGAGGAGAAGGAGTGAGAAATCCAACCGGCACGACGCTTCACTGACTGTAGCAAAAGAGAAGGAAAGGGAGAAATCCCACCGGTGCTAGGCTTCGTCAATTGCAACAACAGAGAAGGAAAGAGAGAAATCCAGCCAACTCCACGCTTCTCCGACTGTAACAGAAGAGAAGGAGAGAGAGAAATCTAGCAGGCGCTAGGCTTCACTGATTGTAATAGAAGAGAAAGAGAGAGAGAAATCCAACTGACGCTAGGCTTCACCTACTGTAACAGACGAAGAATAGAGGGAGATAAAGATGAAAAGAGAGAAAGAGATAGAAACGAGAAGAAGAGAGAGAAATATATAGAGACAAGAAGAAGAGAGAGAAAGAGATAGAGATAAGAAGAGGAGAGAGAAAGAGATAAAGATGAGAAAGAGATAAAGACACGAAAGAGGGGAGGAGAGAGAAATAGATATAGGTGAGAAAGAGCGAAGGAGAGAGAAAGAGATAAAGACGAGAAAGAGGGGGTAGAGATAAGAGGAGAGGAAAGAGAAAGAGGGGAGGAGAGAGAAAGAGAGGAGGAGAGATAAAGAGGGGAGGAGAGAGAAATAGATAGAAGTGAAAAAGAGGGGCGAAGAGAGAAAGAGATAAAGCCAAGAAAGAGAGGGTAGAGATAAAGAGGGGAGGAAAGAGAAAAAGGGGAGGAGAGAGAAAGAGAAGAGGAGAGAGAAAGCAGGGAGGAGAGAGAAAGTTACTTACCCAAAGAGTATCATCCCCTTTTTACTCTCTTCTCTCTCTCTCCAAGATGTACCCACAAGCTTAAACAAAATTCAGGATTTTATTGATTAATCCAAGAAGAATGAATTCGTCTTTTGTATAGTGAGACATTGCTTGTTTATATACAATTGGGCTAAAATGTGAGTATCGCCCAAAAACTACCTAGAATTGAAGATAATTACAATTTAATTGAATTTAAAGAAATTCTAAAAATGGGTGCAAAAGGAATGTTTTACCCCTACTTAACAATGTATGGAATTCTAGAACAGTCCCTGCTGCTGCCCGAGAACTTGCGTGATCTTTCGTGACTAACTCGGGATCGTTTTGATGCTTGTTTGATCAAAAGATTATTGTTTTCTTATAAGGCTCAGCATGACGATCATTTTGATACCAACTTCGAGCCATGACTCATGTTTTTTAGCTATGATCATGAGACTTGAATTTTGAATGAATCTTGAAAACTTCAAATCGATTGTGTGCTCGTTCCTTGATGTTTCTTCGTGATTTCTTCATTGAATCACACTGAGCATGCCATCACGAACACATTGCAACAAACGTAGCTTGATTTCATGTCCAGATGAAGAATTGTTTGTCTTGAGTTTTTGACCAGAATCTTGAAATCTGACGGTCGAAGTTTACAGCAGCTTCGATGCCGTCGTGTGTGAAATCCAACCATTCATCGAACGCGAGGTTCGGATCAGAGATAGCCTCAGACCTCACGCACATAATGCAATTAGTTTCATGCTCATTTAGTATGCGAGCGTTATGATCTGGCTGCTTGAACGAGGCATACTAGTGTTGAATTTTCTGCAACTTCCTTCATGGATCAGCAACTTTCATTTAGTTTCTCGCTCTGTTTAGGCGTCGTCATGGGGCGTACCACATATCAAATTGCTCGTCTTGATGAGACGAACATGCTCACCAAATTTTAAAGCTACCCAACTTGGAACGAGTGAGATATAGGCCTCAAAAATGACTGCCTGTGACTGTAAAAACAGCCACCTTTAATGGTGTTTTGATGCAATGAGGCCACACGAGAATAGTGTGTGGCCTACCCCTTTTCGGTATTTCACCCATAACTTTATCTTGGAAAGCCCGATTAAGTTGAAACTTGGCTCATAGGGGTTTTGACTGTGTCAGATCTAATGGCAGAGGTTCCACAGCTATTTGATGCACCAAACGTATGGCTCTGTTACAGGGTCCATTTCAGGGTGCTAGAGACCGATTTCGCTGAAATTGTTTCTTTGTGTTCACTGCCTTAGACATGTCTGATCGCGATGAAACTTGACAGGTGGTCTTTTGAAGTGCTGATGAAGATCTTGACCAATTCTGGAGCCATTATGAGACTGTCAGGAATTTCCACTGTTTTGTAGGCTTTATTGACCTACTTCCTATCAAGGACCGAGGTGCTAAAAACTACGTTCAAACAGCTTGCCCTGTCGAATATTATCCTTCAAGAAAAATGAGAAGAACAATCATTTGGAAAATTTCCTTCGACTTTTTCTTTTTTCCTTCCTAGCCACAGGACCACGTGAACGCTGAGGAGCTTCACGTAACGGTGTAACTAGGATGCTCAGACGTGGGGATGGATTGTTTGTGGGTCCGTCCGTGGAGATTTTAGGGGGATAAGAGACATTTTTTAGGGATCTTGTTGAAGTCTTGACCATTTTGTAGACTGTTTGTGATTCTGAAGTTGAGGATTTTCTATGGACCTCGTTAGTCAGAATCAAGCCCGTCTGGCAATTGAGTGCCATGTCGAAGGGCATCATTCCCATTTGGTCTGGGTTCATTTGTTTGCTTTTGGTCGAAACTATTAGCTACTACAACAGGTTTTCTTTTGATAATCAGAGTACCACTGTAGGTCTCGTCTACCGGATCCAGTCGGGGACAATTTTGCTCGTCGATCTCAAAGGTCTGGGCCTGTTGGCTAGGCGAGCTAAAGTCTCTGGCAGGTTTCGCCCTGACTTTGTCAGTTTCTTACCTTTGTATTGTTTGTTTATAGAGTGTGTTTGTGACCTCGTGGGAAAAATGTTCTTCCTCATGAGACTTGCCTTGCCATCTTGGCGAGTCTTCTGTCTTTCAAGTCCTTTTTCAACTAGACTCAAGATGTCAAAATATTTCCCTTGAAGCTAGTATTTTTTTATTCCTGGCAGTGTGTTATCAGGGATTTCTTCTTTTGAGTGAGGGCTAAAGTCATTTGTTGAGACGAGTGATGCATCAACCTGTTTATTGGTCTAAGCGTCCTTTGTGGATTTTCGTTTGAACTTGGGAAACGGTGCCGTAACCAACTTCTTTTTATTTTGGGGCTCTTTTACCCATGAAATTTTGGCCATGTCCACCCTTTTCATCTATTTTTACCCACGATGCCCTTTCGGGTTTTCACCATGCTCGGGTTTTACTCACAGAACTCTTTTACTCATGGTTTCGTGATCATGCCCATCTGTCATTTTTACTCATAACATTACCTTGTTGAGGTATACACCATGCCGATTATGTTATCATCATTTTTTTTGTGAAGGCGCGTTTAAGGTCATGCCTCCGGGACTTGTGCGAAACAATTTAACGTCATGCGGTTAGGACATGTACTATGGTTTAGGTCATATAGCTGGACCGTGGTGGTGATGAATGGCAGTCTGTGGAGTGAGTATGGTGGTAGTTTAACCCACTTGGGAAAATGGCATTAGGCTACCTATGAAAGATGGATGATGTATGAAATGTGAGTGGATGATGGTGACCCACTAACTTACAATGAGTATGGATGGCAAGATGGTTCACCGTTTTGTGAGCACGGGTGAGACTCACTGGGGAATGAGGTATGGTGATGAAGTGAATGGACGCACTGGGGAGGTAATGAAGGTGGCACACGAAAACTAACAGGTAGTTAGGGAAGGCATGCATGAAACTGCATGTAAAGGCATGTGTGCGTATCAGAGGGCACGTTTTAAAGGTCATACCTTCGAAACCTGTGCAAAACAGTTTATCATCATGCAGCCAGAACGTGGACTATGGTTTAAGGTCATACAGCTGGACCGTGGTTATGCAGTTTAAAGTCATACAACTACAACCGTGCAGTTTAAGGTTGTGCAATTAGACCTTCGCTACAGTTTAAGGTCATATAGTTTGGACCAGGGTTATGCAGTTTAGAGTCATGCAACTAGAACCGTGCAGTTTAAGATCATGCAATTAGACCTCCGCTATAGTTTAAGGTCATATAGTTTGGACTATGTTTATGGAGTTTAGAGTCATGCAACTAGAACTGTGCAGTTTAAGGTCGTGCACTTAAACCTCCGTTACAGTCTAAGGTCATATAATTTGGACCATGGTTATGCAGTTTAGAGTCATGCAACTAGGACCGTGCAATTTAAGGTCATGCAACTAGACCTCCACTATAGTTTAAGTCCATTTAGTTGGAATGTGGTTATGCAGTTTAGAGTCATGCAACAAGGACCGTGCAGTGTAAGGTCGTGCAACTAGACCTTCGCTACAGTTTAATGTCATATAGTTTGGACCATGCAGTTTTAGGGTCGTGCAACTAGACCGTAGTTATGTAGTTTAAATTCATACAACTAGGATGGAGGCTGTGCAGTTTAGGGTCGTGTAGCACGGACCGAGGTTGTGCAGTTTAAGGTCATGCAGCATGGATCGAGGCTATGCAGTTTAGGGTCGTGAAGCATAGACCAAGCCTGTGCAGTTTAGGGTCATGCAGCACGAACCGAGGTTGTGCAGTTTAGGTTTGTGCAGCACTGACCGAGGCTATGCAATTTAGGGTCGTGCAGCACAGACTGAGGTTATGCAGTTTAGGGTCGTGCATCACATACCAAGACTGTGCAGTTTGGGATGGTGCAGCACGGATCGAGGCTGTGCAGTTTTGGGTTGTGCGGCACGGATCGAGGCTGTGCAGTTTAGGGTCATGTAGCACAGACTAAGGCTGTGCAGTTTAGGATCATGCAGTACGGATCGAGGCTGTGCAGTTTAGGGTCGTGCAGCACTGCCAGTCACCATGTAAGTGAAGCTCCATGGGGAATAGTTTTGTGGATGGCAATCCAACTCCCTAGAGATAAAATGGCTAAGACCATTCACAAATAGAGGGCTTAGATGGGAATGGTGACCTGATGAAGGATGGCCAACAGTAGCAGACTTCGCTAGGGCTTAGGGGGCAAGCATGGCTCTCTGGGTGAAAGATGAAACTCTATGGAGAATTGACTTATGATAGGTTACCCGGCTCCTTGGGGATAAGATAGCTTGGTATGAAACAGACCCACCAAGAATTGAAGAGGTAAGAATGACCCTAACTCCACTGGGAATAATGAGTTGCGGTATTGGTGTGACTCCTAGGGGGATGAGGGATAGTGGCCTGCTCCTGACTCCATTGGGGATGATAGGTCACGACCTGGGTGCAACTTCCTCGGTACAACTCCACTGGGGATGACAAGACACACAAGGCTTTGTTGGAAATAGTCGACAATAGACGGCTTAAAATACAGCCGGTGCCAGGTGTAGCAATTATTGTTTCTTGCGAGTGTTCAACCGGTGCTAAGTTCTCAAAAACACAACCAGCATTGGGTTGTTAGAACTCAGCTAGCGTTGTGAACGAGCAGTGACATTATTTGAACAAAACCGGTGCTAAGTAAATCGGCACTAAGGTCATTTGAAATTCACCCGGTGTTAAGTCGACCAGCGCTAGGGTTGTTTGGAATTCACCCGACGCGAAGTCAACCGGCGCTAAGGTTGTTTGAAATTCACCCGGCACCAAGTCACTTCAACCGAGTAGCCAACACTGGGCACCGATTGATACTTGAGTCATGACCTGAGCTTGACCCGTTATGGCCCATTTGTTGGAATTTTACAGGCGGCGATGAGTGAAGACTCGAGCCTCGAGTCAAAGCCCATCCCGGCTCATCGTCGTTTGGCTTCCCTTAGAGGCGACTGAGATTCCCATTTTGTAAGGGGTGTTCGAGGGTAGTGCAGGGGGTAAGACCGTGTTTTCCTTCAACTTTCACCGAAGATAAAACTTGAGAAAATTTTTAACGGTGAATAAAGGGTGCCTGGTAGAAGTTCCGGCAAGTGGCAAGGGAGTTCCGGCAAGAGGTCAAGTGTTTTGAGAAACCTTTCAGGGAAGGTTTTAGTAAGCAAAGGTTTTTGTAGGAAAGGTTTTCTAGCAAGCAAGACTCTGCCGAGGATTTGCAAGAGTTTTACAGTTAGCACAAGGGGCTTTCCAGGAAACAAAAGAACTCTGACGTGGGTATTTTGAAGGTCGAAGAGGAGGGAAGTGCAGTGGTAGGCATTGTCGCAAGTCTTGAGAATTTTTTGAGGAGTTTTAAGGGGTTTCCCAGGGGTTGTAGTGATTTTTTCAGAGGTTTTGGTGACTTCTCGGCCAGAAAACGAGGTAGAGGAAAATCTCTAAGTGAGTTTTTCTAGCGTTGTTGTGATTTTGCAGAGGCTTTGGTGACTTCCAAGCTAAAAACATAAGCGGAGAAAGTATATCAGTGGGTTTTTCTGGCCATGTAGAAGAAGTTCCGGCAAGAAACTGAAGGGGAAAAATGGTTGCAAGGAAGGTGAACAGTAGTGGGAGGTGTTCCGTCGCCATTGGAAATTGTGCGACCATTAAAGGGGTGTGGAAACTTAGGCCTCGAAAAAGAGGAGTCTTGGGAAGTGAACAGTTGTGACAAGTCTGGAACTAACAAAAGTGTAGTCGGCGCTGGGGCAATCGGTGCTAATGGTTTAGAAGTGTAACTGGTGCTGATACAACAGGCGTTGATCGTCAAGAAAGTCAACTGACATTGGGAGTTCAACCCGCGTTAGCCTTTGGAACACACAGCCGGCACTGACTTCGGACGACGCTCATCAGTAGTGTGGCCGGTCAGGATGCAGAGAGTAATTCTCGCATGTGGCAGTAAGTAACAAGTAGGATTTGCAATGTTCGACGATGAGCTATGCACGACGATGTTCATAGGCCGGTAAAAAGTGATGAATGATGGTAAGGCGTGGCCTGTGGTACATGTTGGAAGCCAAATCCTCTAGCACAACAGTGAGGTCCATGTTGTTCTGTGGAAGGGCATCCACTATGAACAGGGTATGATTTCCATCATAGGAAAGTTCCTTGCCAAGTCTAGCCCTCTTTGTATGTTTGATACACACGTCGAATGAATCCTACGTTCTATGTTTGATGTATAGGTCAGGTGAGATATCTGACTTTTATGTTTGATGTACAGGTCAGGTGAGATATCTGACTTTTATTTTTGATATACATGTCGGATGGACTGAAGCTAACTTCTTGGAGTGGCTTCGCTTTGTCTTTTGGCCTGTAACCATCCTCTTACTCATCAGATGAATTGAAGCTAACTCTCAAAGTGGTTTCACTTATTCTTCATGAGGAGGACTTTACTTCTGGCCCGTAACCATCCTTTTATCCTTATATGCAAGAATGAAACTACAAAATTTGGTTTTGTAACCGTCCTCTTATCCTCAGGTGCAAAAGACTTGTAACCTCCCTAGTAATAAGCGTCTTTAGCTTGCAACTCGTAACTCATTTTTACTGTAATAACAAGAGTTAGAATTTGTTTGGACTGTCTTGCTTATTTCCCATCGAGTCCTTTTTCTTGAATATGCATTATGGGTAGTACTTCTTTAAGTATCGTCCATTGATAGGCGACATTGCTTCCCCTCCTTCTGGATGTGCCAGTATGTAGGCTCCGTTGGGCGAGACCTTTTTTACTATAAAGGGACCTTCCCACTTAGGCTCAAACTTCCCTTTATGCCGGCCATGCATAACAATTCATAACTGCTAAGCCTAGATCACCACAGGTGAATGAGCGGATCTTGAAAGACTTGTCAACAACCCTCTTCATTCTCCCTTGATTGAGTTCAAGGTTCTTTTGAGCCTCTAGCCTCTTTCCATTGAGTGCATCGAATTCTTGATACCGGAGCTTCACTCTCTCATCTTTGATTATTCCTTGGCGAATAGTGACTCGCAGTGAAGAGATTTGTATTTTGAGAGGTAAAACTGCTTCACTCCCATAGACCAGAGAATAAGGAGTGGAATCAGTAGCATTTAGTATAGTAGTATGATAATCTCATAGTGCTTCGGGAAGCTTCTCATGCCAGTTCTTCCTTGTTTTTTATAGTGACTTTCTTAAAATGTTGCACAGAGTCTTATTGAAAGCCTCAGCGAATCCATTCACTCAAGGGTGGTTCATAGTCGAGTACCTCCATTCGAAACCGAATTGGTTAACTAAGCGATCAATGTGATGATTCCTAAATTGAGGACCGTTGTCAGATATAATCCGATCAGGCACTTCGAAGCGATATATGATATGATGCCGAATGAAGTAGGCTACCGTTGTCCTAGGAACCTACTTAAGGGGGATCGCTTCAGCCCACTTAGAGAAATAATTTGTTGCAGCTAGGATAAAAACATGGCCCATTACGAAAGGAGGGTCAATAGGGCCAACGATGTCCACACCCCATTGTGAGAAGGGCCATGATACAACTGTAGGGTGTAAGGGCTCTGGAGGCTGGTGAATCAAGCTGGAGTGTATTTGGCATACTTGGCACTTTTTAGCATAGCTTAAGGAATCAGAGATCATGGAAGGCCAATAGTATCCCAACCCGTGCATTTGTTCATAGAGCTTAGGACCGGACGGTGTAGTCCACAAATGCCTGAGTGGACTTCTTCTAACACCTTATTTACTTCATGGGTATCGATGCATCTAAGAACAATGCCATCAAACGACCGTTTGAAGAGAGCATCTCCTTCAAGGAGGGTATACTTGGTAGACATTCGACGTATGTTGTTGCATTCGGCATGATCATCCGAGATCCTGCCATGTTTTAGGAAACTAGTGATGGGCTCTTCAATCCTCTACCTGCTCAATTTTTGTGCATATTGGGTCAAAGAATTCTGGTTCTTGATTTTGACCCTTAGCTCCTTGACTCTGCTTTACTCCTTATTCAGTCTTGATTACTTCTTTAGTTGAGAGAAATGCTCCAAATGGATAAGGAGGGCACTCAGGGAAGATATTTCTCTCGTCATTCCCATCGACCTCGGCTCTTAGTTCGATGTGCCTCCATTCTTCCACCCAAACAAGCGTGGGTCCTGATGAGGACCATTGAATTGGAGCGTCGATTTTTGCAAGTGAATCAGCCTGCGAGTTTAGCCTCCTAGGGATGTGACTTAGGGATACGTCCTCAAACTGGGCCATATACGATTTTGCAGTATCATGATAAGGCTTGAGAGTGTCTTGTCTTACATCATATATCCCTTCGACCTGTCAGATAACCAACTCAGAGTTTCCATATATCTTGAGCTGCTCCAAGTCGAGGTCGAAGGCTATCTCCAGTTAGATTATAAGGGCCTGATATTTCGCCTCATTATGAGAACCTGCTTGAGTGAGAGAGAAAGAAGGTAACAATATTCCCCCTGTCGGAATTAGGAATACTACTCCAGCGCCTCTTTGATCTGATTGGAATGCTCCATCGAAGTACAATTCCCACACATGAACAAGGTCAACACAAAATACTTCTTCATTAGGGAGGTCACTTGATAGAGGAGATTCTGTCGATACGGGGTGTGTTGCGAGAAAGTCAGCCAAGGCCTGGCCCTTGATGACATACGTGATATCGAACTCCATCAGCAATAATGCCCACTTAGCAAGGTGTCTCGACCAGAAACTTTACAGGATCAGCTTTCGATATAAGTTTAACTTCATGACCTAACAAATAATGGCGGAGTTTTTGTACTGCGAAGATCAGGGCCAAGGACATTTTCTCAATAGGGGGATAATTCTTCTCATCCCCTTGCAACCTGTGGCTGAGGTAATATAATGCAGTCTCTTTTCCCTCTTCATTGTTTTGAGTCAACAATGCTCCGAGTGACTCGTCTAAATCAGTCACGTATAGAATGAGGGGTTTTCCCAATACTGGTGCAGAGAACACTAGAGGGTTGAGTAAATAATGCTTGATGTTGTCAAGGGCCGCCTGACATGCTACATCTCAGATGAATGGGGTACCTTTTTTTAAGAGGTGTGTAAAGGGTTTACAGCGACCTGAGAGGTTCGAGATGGACCTACGAATGTACGCTAGTTACCCTTGGAGGGAGCCTTGTTCTCGAAGTGTAGTCGGTGATGGCATTTCTTTAATTGCCTTGATCTTGATTGACTCAACTTCGAGCCCTCAATGTCTGCCCCAAAAGCGAATTTTAGTGGGTTCATTTTAAGTTGATGAAGACGCAAACTCTTAAATACCTTTTCGAGATCTCTCATGTGATCATCTTTCTCTTCGGATTTTACCACGAAGTCATCTACATAACACTCCACCTCTTTGTGCTTCATGTCTTTGAAAATGGTCACCACTGCTCTCTGATATGCGGCACCAACATTCTTTAATCCCAAAGGCATCATTGTGTAACTGAAGACCCCTTTTGGAGTTAAGAATGCCATGGCCTCTTCATCTTCAGGCGCCATCCTTATATGATTATAACCAAAGTATCTGTCTATGAAGGAAAGGATTTGACAGTGAGCTGTAGAGTCGATGAGCATCTCGGTGAATGGCAACGGGAAGTCATCCTTGGGACAGGGTGATATTCAAATCGCAAAAGTCAATACACACCCTGATTTGACAATTCTTCTTCTTGACCGGCCATTTTGGGTACTTGACTGCACGGATGAAATCTTCTTATCTGAGTTTGGTTATCTCAGCATCTATCTACATTTCAAGGTCAGGCCTGAACCTTCTTGATTTCTATTTGATAGGTTTGACAGTTGGATCACCGCTGAGACGGTGAACAGCGACTTGAGGGTCTAAACAAGGCATCTCATGGTAATGTCAAGCAAAGACATCCCGGCTTTCTCTCAAGAAGGTAGTGAAATCCTTTTCTCTTTTGGAGACATATTCGCTGAAATAAAAGTGGGTTTGAGATCCGCTTCATCTCCAAGATTTATTTCTTCGAGTTCGTCCGCTGTGGCCTGACCACCTTCTTCCCATTCTTTTGGGGCTTCTTGAAACTCTTCCTCGTTGTTCTCGGAGGCCTTTTCACTAGCTTCATGTGTAGAGACCCATGACCCTGACATCTCTGCCTCCAATAGGGCTCCAGGGTTGGTCATGCTTCCTGCTTTTTTCTAGAACCGAGTGTCGGAAAGGTCAACTCCAAATGTAGAAAACACATCAGGTTGGAGAAGTTTGTCTAGACAGTTATGAGGAAATTGAGGTTAAGTGATGGTGATGCGAAGAGTGTCTTCGTATGAATCACACAGTATTTGTGCGGATGCCTGGAATGTTTGCTCCGAGCAAGCTAGTTCTTCACAAACTTGTATCATATAGGAATATTTCAGAGATTAGAAGCTTCGCCCTTTTGATTCTCTCAATCTCTACTCAAAGTCAGGCTCAAGGGACCACTGGGATTTCCTTGGCATTGACTTCTTGTGCTTCTTTGAAGAAGGTGGCTCTGCCTTGGCTCTAGCTGCCAAGGCATCGGCAACTGTTAGGAATCCTGTTACCAGTGTTAAGGTCTTTCTCAATCGTTTTCATTGTGTCCTGCTTATATTGATTCCTTCGAATTTTAGGTCGAGAGCCTCGACGTCCTGGCATATCAACATTGTACCTGCAGGGGGCGTAGGAGAGGGAGAATGAGAAGCAGAAGAAGAAGAAGAAGATGGAGAAGGGTTAGAAGGTGGAGGACTTTTAAGGTCGTTCCCCTCATCAGACCGATCTGTATTTCTTTTTACGTCATCCCCAGGGTTGGACAAGTGGAGGGGGTCTTTTAAGTCTTTCCCTTGCTTAAACCGTTGGGGAGTGCTTTTAACGTCATCACTCTCATTGGACTTGTGCTGAGTGGATGATGGCACGGGAACGTCTTCTTGATAGGATGAAGAAGGAAGAAGGATCGTGTCAGGGATGAAGTCCAATAAAGTTGGTAATGGAGGAAGGGGCCTGAGAAATTCCTGCTCGACTGTGGGTTGAGAGGTGTTGTTTCCTAAACGAGTAACCCTTAGTGTCGGTCTCTTTCTAGTTTTCTGAAGTGAGGTTTGATTCGTCTCGCTAGGCTTGCGAATAGCTCTAGCTTGGCGAATTGCTTCTCGCCTTAAGGACTTGAGTCTACTTCGGCCATGGTAGACTATCCTTGGCTGGGAAGTCGAGGATTTGGCAAAGTCTGAGTCATTAATAAGAAGGTCCTGCTTTGTGAGATTTTCTTGCCCTGATAAAGGAATTACTTAAGGATCACTTATAGGGAGATTGTAAAACTCCCGACACTCCCTCATTTTCTTTGCTAATATATCAAGGAAACTTGTGCATTCTGATAGGTAAATGGCCTCTTATCTGAAGGCACGAGCACTAACGATCTTCAGTCCCCTTAGTGTGATTATGCCTTCCTGAAGCATTATAATGAAGAAGGCGTAAAGGACACTAGGCATTTCGTCTTTCTCTTGGATGATTACGGCATGGGAGGCCTCGGCTGCCCAAAGGCCTTTCTTAAGTCTTCAAGCTTTGTCTGACCCTTCTAAATCAGGGCCTCGATAATATCCTTTAGCGTGTAGTAGTCACCTGTGGGATGATTGATCCTCCGATGGTAGGCACAATAATTCGCCTGAGTGTCAAGGCCAGGTTGCTCAGGGAACTGCAAGCTGGATCATATTTTGTGCCAATAATAACCGGAACAAAATAGGGACGCATTCCTTCTCGAAGGGATAGATCTTATTCCTATGCCTGGTGAAATAATCACCCCAATCAAGGTTGGCTGGTGGGGGTACCCGATTGTACGACTGTTGTTGCTTACCAGCCTGGGGTGTTACCATTGCCGTGCTTACCCCTTCAGGGAGGTTGAAACTTTGAGAGGGAGCCTTCTTTGAATCGGTGACCATGACGGCTGCATTGATTACCCCTTTCAGTTGGCTGCCCCATCTGTTATTCCGAGAGCTACCATTGCCTTAGTTGTTTGCTGAGCTTGTATATGGTTGTCGTATCCCACCATAATGGCATGATAAACTTTCTATGCGAACTGATTTAGAGATCTACTTTGACATGGAGGTCAGATTAGAGGCCTTGACATGTAGAGCGATCTTGGGTTGCATGTTCCGCACGCAAGTTTGGACTGCTTCTTTGTCATGCATAGCTTTGGGATGGTAGGAAGCCAAATTTCTCCATCTTGATATGAACTGATCCACAAGCTCATTAGGGTCTTGAGTCAAGGTGAGAAGTTTGAACCTCTCTCTTGACCTCATAAAAGCATTGATAGATTAGTTTCTCCATCTCCTCCCATCTATGCACTGAGTTTGGAGGAAGTTGGGCATACCATTGCAATGCTGGGCCATCAAGTTTCTCAACGAACTATCGGAGAAGAAGTCTCCCTTCAGCAGCTGTTTCTCGACATGCTGCCTGGAAGTGGGCACTATGCTAGTTTTGGGACATCGTTCCATTGAATAAAGGAAACTTCCCTTTCTTATAATCTGAGCAAAAAGGGGCCTAATCAATATATGAGGGGTACGGCTTTTGATAAGGCGTTGCACCCGGTATCCCCGGGATTTGTCTATTCTTTTGGCTATGGGTTACCATAGCATCAATGTCTGTCTGAGAGACTGGGTGAGGGATAGAATTGTTCTGTGAGGCAGAAGGAGGGGGCTGCCTTGGAGGTGCACCATCAGGGTGATGGGAATTGACCTCATGGTTATCCGACTGGTGTGCGGCGTCAATGCAATCAATCTTTTATATCATCACATGCACCATATCCTCAAACTTGTTCATGCGCTCTTCCTACGCGTCACCGGGCTCGATTACAACCATTACACTAACCGTT
Source organism: Amborella trichopoda (assembly GCF_054954075.1). Taxonomy (NCBI): domain Eukaryota; kingdom Viridiplantae; phylum Streptophyta; class Magnoliopsida; order Amborellales; family Amborellaceae; genus Amborella; species Amborella trichopoda. Next base: position 31,281,071 of record NC_142344.1, read on the forward strand.
TCTCTATGGAGGTCATCATTAGTGGCAACTGAGGCTTGCGAACTTGATGGGTGATACGTGGTAGGTCAGTCAACAGGGGGGCAGCATGCTTTGACTAAACTAGGCTCTTGTATGTGGATCACGTTTGGACAGGTTCTCGATGGTCTTGGGATCGTGGCTGCTGAGTTGCTGGGTCTTCTTCTACGACAGTAACCACAGTACAGGGCTCATGGAGCTCTTCTTTAAGCTTCAGCGTTTGAAGGAGGTAGAAGGGATTCAAGTGAAGAGGGTCGTCAAAATTGGTTGTTTTGACTGCCTTCGTCACCTCTCTAGTAAAAATTTGTTGACCTCTATCGCATTTAGCCTTGAGGCCTTGATGGACCTCGCACCAAAACAGAGATCTAAGTCACAACTGGTCAGCTCTTCTTGAACAGGAGAGAGTTGTCTCCATCAGGTGCTGCAATGGAAGAGGGTCAGGAACTGGAGTCATCTTGGGCCGAGGAGGATGAAGGACTCGATCTTCCATCAGGTCAATGCCCTGAGCTCTCTTATGAGCTCCAGAGACACGACCAAAGTGACGGGGCTGGTTCAGGATGGTACTCTTGGGGAAAACCTTCGAGTGTCAAGGCTGAAGGTGCTTGGTCGATGAAGGAGGAGTGGGCCGGAGCAAGATTGAGTCATGGGAAAGCCCAAGTCTAAGGCGAGGGGACGTCTGTGATGGCGACGGGTGTGCACCCCTTGAAGAAGGATTACAGGAGACTTGGGGATCAGCCGGGGCTCATGCAAGTGATCTGGCCTTAGGAGGCCAAGAACTATGAGCAGGTGTCTGCAAGAGAACATGAGTAGGCCTACCCCTTATATGGTGCGCTTGTGTGAGCTGAATAGGAAGACAAGGAATTCGCCTCCTGTGTACTCGGGTTGCCGTAATGACGGCGTTGCCCTGAGCAGTGAAATGCATGTGATCAGCGTGCGTAGAACGTAACCTTAGAAGGTCTGATCCTGGATGCTGACTCAGGGTAGCATAAGGGTTGCTCTGAAATGTGGCTCAAGTGGGTGACCCACGAGCCTTGTGGTTTGTGTGAGGGGTGGAGACTGTGGGGTTTCTTCCTCTATGTGTTGAGCCTCTAGGGATAGAGACCAATGGTGTTGAAATGTGGGGGGTAGCCTTATGGTGACCAAAAGAAGCAATGGTAACTTGTTTGTCTTTTATAGCAAGGGACTGGGCAGCCTTTCGGTGTACCTCAGGAACACGACCGGCAAGTGACTTGCCGGTGGCTGGGTGCATGCTGTGTGGGGCAACAGAAGTGCTGCCGATGCAGTGCACGTTGGTGGAGTTTCCACCAGAGAGAGGATATGGGGAGTGAGGGACCTTTAGGTCCCGCCTCACATTGGTCCAGATTAAGACCTAAGAGCTAAACAAGGTGTCTTTGCTCAAGAGGATGGTTGGGAACGAAGTCGAAGGAACTTGTTCCCTAAGGACACCCTTGAATGCGGGGATAAGAAAATCCCCGATCCAGATAAATGGGTTACAAAACCCGCAAGCCATAAATAAAATGTGAAAGGATAATGAAAGCAAATAACAAAAGAAGAAACTAGCCAAACGAGAACAATCCAACTAAGGGGTAGTAAGTCCCCAGTGCAGTCGCCAAGCTGGTTAGGTGCCTCGATCTTGCCCTCTGGATCCTATGCTGATCAGGCGACACGTGTCTCAAGTTTCGAGGGAAGACCCTTCACGTTTTTTAGATCCCTCTCTTAAGAACCTCATTTTAGAACGGGAGCGGGTGTTACCAGCAGGTGAGAGAGGTGGGTTCAGGACTTACTTGGGCTGGCTCACGTGAGCACCCTCTTTGATCACGAAGAAGGCCCCCCAGTAATAAAACTGGTTCGAAATCGTCTCCCTTGGCTTGTGTTCTTCTGTTTTCTGCAATCACACACATATGACAAAGGTTATAAGACAGGTGGGTCAGACCTCACCCTTTTCCTCTTTGATGAACGTACACAAGCATGCGCATCCAAAAAGAATAAGAGAATCAAAGTGGTGACTAAGCTGGTGAATAACTGCCCTGACATGGTAGAAAAAGGGGCTCGGTAACTAAGACCAGCTTATAGAATTACTACTAGATGTCATTATCAATACCGACTAGCTAGGCACGATGCTTAGTCTGTCATGGTAATAAAGCGGGCCATGTAATCCTGGCAAAACAACATTACAACTAGATGACATGACTACCATTGGAGGCTAACCTCAATCCCTCTTAGTCGAATGAAAGAATAACATAATGATGCTATGAGGAAAGAATAAGAAATGAAATAAGAGAAGAAGGGAACAGAAGGAAGGAGGGAGAAGAAAGGAAGAGAAGAGTATGAAAGGTGAGAGAATAAAAGTGAGAGAAGGATGATGCAGTCGGTGCTAGGCATTGCCAACTGTGTTAGAAGGAAGAGAGAGAAAATACAGTTGGTGTTAGGCTTCACTGATTGTGTTATACAACGGAGAAGAGAGAAGATGCAGTCGATGCTAGGCTTCACCGACTGTGCCAGAAGAAGAGAGAGAAAATGTTGTTCAGAAGAAAAGAGAGAAGATGCAGTCAATGCTAGGCTTTCCCGATTGTGCTAGAAGAGAAGAAAGGGAGAGATCCAGCTGATGTTAAGCTTACGCTGGTTATGATGGAAGAGAAGCAAGAGAGAGATCGAGTCTATGCTAGGCTTCACCGACTGTGATAGAAGAAAAGAAACAGATAGACCCAGTCGGCACTAAGCTTGCACCGGTTGTGATGAAAGAAACAGAAGAGAAGAAAATTGAACCTGCACTAGATTTTTCTGACTGTTACAGAAGAGAGAGAGAAAAATCAAGCTGATGCTAAGCTTCGCCGACTGTGATAGAAAGGAGAGAGAGAAATCCACCCGACACTAGGCTTCGCTAACTGCAACAAAAGAGAAGGAAAGAGAGAAATCCAGCCGGCGCTAGGCTTTGCCAACTGCAACAAAAGAGAAGGAAAGAGAGAAATCCACCAGGTGCTAGGCTTTGCCGACTACAACAGAAGAAAAGGAGAGAGATAAATCTAGTCGGTGCTAGGCTTCACCAACTGAAACAGAAGAGAAGGAGAGAGAGAAATCCATTCGGTGCTAGGTTTCACCTACTGCAACAAAAGAGAAGGAGAGAGAGAAATCTAGCCAACACTAGGCTTCACTAGCTATAATAAAAGAGAAGGAAAGAGAGAAATCCAACCGGCGCTAGGTTTCACCAACTGCAACAGAAGAGAAGGAAAGAGAGAAATCCAACCGACGCTAGGCTTCTCCGCCTGCAACAGACGAAGAACGGACGGAGATAGAGATGAGAAGAAAAGAGAAAAAGAGATAAAGACGAAAAGAAGAGAGAGAAAGAGATAGAGACGAGTAGAAGAGAGAAAGAGATAGAGACTAGAAGGAGAGAGAAAGAGATGAGAAAAAGGGAGAGAAAGAGATAGAGATGCAAAAGAGGGAAGGAGAGAGAAAGAGTTAAAGATAAGTAAGAGGGGAGGAGAGAGAAAGAGATAGAGATAAGAAAGAGGGGAGGAGAGAGAAATGGAGATAAGAAAGTGGAGAGGAGAGAGAAAGAGATAGAGATGAGAAAGAGGGGAGGAAAGAGAAAGAGATGGAGAAGAGAAAGAGGGGAGGAGAGAGAGAGAGGGGAGGAGAGAGAGAGGGGAGGAGAGAGAAAGTTACGTACTCGAAAGGTATCGACCCCTTTCTTCTCTCTCCTCTCTCTCTCTCCAATACGTACCCACAAGCTTAAGCAAAATTTAGAATTTTATTGATTGATTCAAGAAGAATGAATCCATCTTTTGTATAGTGAGGCATTGCCTATTTATATAGAATTGGGCTAAAACGTGGTTTACACTAAAAAACTACCTAGAATTGAAGATAATTACAATTTAATGGAATTTAAAGAAATTCTAAAAATGGGTGCAAAAAGACTGTTTTGCCCCTACCTAACAATGTGTGAAATTCTAAAACAATCCCTGTTGCTACACGAGAACTTGCGTGATCTTCCGTGGCTGACCCGAGGTCGTTCTGATGCCCATTTGATCAAAAGATTAATGTTTTCTTGTTGGGATCGGTATGGTAATCATTTTGATGTCAACTTCGAAACATGAATCATGTTTTTGAGCCATGATCATGAGACTTGATTGTTAGATGAATCTTGAAAACTTCGGATTGATTTTATGCTTGTTCCTTAATGTTTCTTTATGACCTCTTCATTGAATCACACTAACCATGTTGTCACGATCACATTGCAACAAACGTAGCTTGATTTTGTGTCTGGATGAAGATTTTGTCGTCTTAAGTTTTTGACCGAAATCTTAAAATCTGACAGCCGAAATTTAGATAAGCTTTGACGCTTTGTGTGTTAAATCTAACTATTCATCGTATACAAGGTTTGGACCAAAGATAGCCTCAGACCTTACGCGCATAATACAATTGGTTTCATGCCGATCGAGCATGCGAGCATCATGATCTGACTGCTCGAACGAGGCGTGCTGCTGCTGAATTTTCTGCAACTTCCTTCACAAATCAATGATTTTCATTAAGTTTTTCTCTCGACTCGGACGTCGCCACGAGGCGTACCACCTATCAAATTGCTCGTCTTGATGAGACGAACATGCTCACAAAATTTGGGAGCGATCCTACTTGGAACAAGTGAGATATATGCCTCAAAACTGACTGCTTGTGACTATAAAAACAGCCACCTTTAATGGTGTTTTGATGCAGCGAGACCACACGGGAATAGTGTGGCCTACCCCTTTTGCGTATTTCACTCATAACTTTATCTTAGAGTGCCCGATTAAATCGAAACTTGATCCAAAGAGGTTTTTGACCGTGTCGGATCTAATGGCAGTGGTCCTACAGCTGTTTGATGCACCAAAAGTTTAGCTCTAGTTACACATATCTGATCACGATGAAACTTGACAGGTGGTCTTTTAAAGTGTTGATGAAGAACTTAATCAATTTTAGGGCCATTCTGAGACTGTCAAGAATTTCCACTGTTTAGCAGGCTTTATTCACCTACTTTCTATCAAGGACCAAGGTGTTGAAAGATACGTTCAAACAAATACCAACGTTGATTAGCCTTTCACAATGGCTAGTTTGACGTGGCAGCAAGATAGGCATGATAACTTAAACTGACACGACGGTAATACTGCTCGACAACGAGGCTTCCGTGACAGTGCTAGACTTGTCCCTTGGTCAAATGAGAGAGGAAGGAGAAGAAGAAAGAGGTAAATAAGGGATGGGAATAGCAAAGAGAGAAAGAGAGAGAAGAGAGAAGAGAGAGAAAAGAAGAGAGAGAAAGAAAGAGATAAAAAAGAAGAGAGAGAAAGAACATGGATGACAATGGACTTACGCCATCCATGATGGAGGAAAGATGATTTTATGAATGAGGAAGAGGAAAGTAGAGAGAGAAGAAAAAAAAGCAGAGATGGGAAATGAAAGTGAGGAGAGAAATTAGGAAAGAGCCGAAGGAGAAAGAAGGAAAGAGAGAGAAAGAGGATAGGAAAGAGATACGTACGGTGCTACCATCGCCATGAATGTCAGAGAGGGAAGAATAAGAAAAGAGGTATGCACGGGGTTGCCACCACCATGGGTGTCAGAGAGAAGAGAAGAGAGCAGAAAACACACATGGTGTTGCCATCACCGTGTGGGTGAGAGAAGAAGAGAGAGAAGAAAACGCACATAACATTACTATCGTCGGATGTGCAAGACTGAGAAGAAGAGAGAAAAAAACACACATGGCATCACCATCACCGTGTGTGTGAGACAGAGAAGAAGAGATAGAAGAGAATGCACATGGCATTATCATCGCCGTGTGTGAAATAGAGAAGAAGAGAGAGAAGAGAACGCATGTGGCATTACCATCGCCATGTGTGAGATAGTGAAGAAGAGATAGAAGAATGCACATGTCATTTCCATCGCTGTGAGATAGAGAAAATAGAGAAAGAAGAGAATGCACGCGGCGTTGCCATCGCCGTGAGATAGAGAAAATAGAGAAAGAAGGGAATGCACGCGGCGTTACCATCGATGTGTGTGAAATAGAGAAGAAGAGAGAGAAGAATGCACATGACATTGCCATCGACGTGAGATAGAGAAAATAGAGAAAGAAGAGGACACACGTGGGGTTGTCTTTGCCGTGTGTGAGATAGGGAAGAAGAGAGAAGAATTCACATGGCATTACCATCACTGTGAGATAGAGAAAATAAAGAAAGAAGAGAACGCACGTGGTGTTGCCATCACCGTGTTTGTGATATAGAAGATAAAGAGAGAGGTGCACACAACGTTACCATCGCCGTGAGATAGAGAAAATAAAGAGAGATATTTTAGCATGGCGTTGCCATCACCACATGCTTTCAGTCCGAGAAGAACAGAAAGAAATATTGAGAAGAAGAACAAAGAGAGGAGGATAAAAGAGAGAGAATACATTTTAACATCATGTGGCCAGAACGTGCACTATGGTTTAAGGTCATATAGCTTGGACCATAGTTATGCAGTTTTAAAGTCATGCAACTAAGACAATACAGTTTAAGGTCGTGCAATTAGGCCTCTGCTATAGTTTAAGGTCATATAGTTTAGACCGTGTAGTTTAGGGTCGTGCACTTAGACCTAGGCTGTGCAGTTTAGGGTCATGCAGTTTGGACGATTGTGTCGGTCACCTAGTAGGTGTAGTTCCATGGAGAATAGGTCTGTGGATAGTAATTTGACTCCCTGGGGGTAAAATGATGGCAGGGGTTTTAAATGGGAAGCAGACTTCACTTAGGGATTAAGGGACAAGTATGGCTCCCTAAGGTTAAGGATGGAACTCCCTAAGGTGAAGGATTAGGGGAATAGGCTCATGGAAGGTAGCCCAATTCCTGGGGATAAGAGAGCTTGGTGCAAGACTGGCCCACAGGAGATTGAAGGGATAAGCATGACCTTAACTCCACTAGGGATCAACAGGCTGCAGTACGGTGTAGTTCCTACAGAGGATGAGGGATAGTGGCATGCTCCTAACTCCATTAAGGATGATCGATCGTGGCCTGAGTGGAACTATCTGGATGCAACTCCACTGGGGACGTCAAACTTTACGACCTTGATGCAACTCCACTATGAATAGTGGTAGAATACTCACAGTCATGATGAAATTCAGACATGCGCAGCGCTAGCCACGGACAGCCACAACATACACAATGATAGTCATTGGTGCTCATAACACTAGAACGAGCGATGTCGGCATGCACAGGAGTGATCACCGGCGGTAGTAGTACTAGCACGCATGGTGCTAGTATGCGCAGCATTGGTTGCACATGACGTTACTCACGCTCGACGATATAGCCAGTGTTAGCTGCATTCAACATTGGTTTCAAGTGGCGTTAGTAACAGGCGGCGATAAGCCTCTATTCAGGACTCGGGGCTGAGCCCATCTGCAGATTGATGCTCGGCATTGCGCGGTTGGCGGTAACCCACTATTTTGGGCCTCGAATCTGAGCCCGACTCTGTCCGGCCTATTACCTCTTGGCCTTCAAGGACCTGTCTGGTATCCTTGCTTTGTGAGGGTTCCCTTGGGGAACCATCTTCTATATGAGGGGGAAAGACCCCATTTTCATTGTTTCACCAAAGGTAAAAGTTTAACAGTGAGAGAGAAGAGACTTCCAGCGAGAACTTTCAGTGAGCATGCAAGTATTCTGACAAGTTTAGCAGCTTTGGCAGGGTGTCTGCAGGAGTTTGCCGGGGAGCGCCGAGGTTTCCACTAAGGAATAGAAGGTTTCAAATGAAGAGGAGCGAACGTTGGCGAGTTGTAGAGGTTTTGGCAGGAGTTCTCAGTGACCGGTGAGGTGGGAAAGGGGCAGGCGAGGGTCGCCAAGCATTTCCGTGGTTCTTCAGACATCTCCCAATGGTTTTCCATCACAGGGGAGTTGTGGGAAAGGCGTCTCAATTGGTTTCCAGTGAGCGGGGAGACGAAGGGTTGCCGGGGACTCTAATCGTCGTAGAAAAACGAGGAGTCTCAAGAAAGTGCACAGTGGTTGGGGAGACGAAGAGTCGTGGGGAGATGAAGAGTCTCTGTAAGGTGAAAGGTCACTGTCACGAGTGAAGACGTGCAGCGATAGTGAACACATCCCACATTAGCCTCAGTTGGCGTTACCCCTTTGTCCAGTGCAGTTGGTGTTACTCCTCTAGTTCACAGCCAGCTTTAGCTTAGTTGGCATTACCCCTTTGTCCAGTGCAATCAGCGTTACTCCTCTAGGTCACAGCCAGCGTTAGTCCTTAAGAAGCGTAACCGGTGCTAGGCTTTAGAGACACAAACTACGCTAGCCTCACACGGAGCTTATCAATGCCTCATTCGCACATGGCCAGCAACATGATGCATATGACGTTACTCACGTGTGGCGGTGGTTGTTCACTTGATGATCTTTTCATCAACGGCAGTAAGTTGCTTCCAACTGTGGTTATGATAGGCGAAGAGTTGCATGCGGTGATTGTCACACATGGCGATGACTTGGTTAGGAAAAGGGTAATGGCCAACAGTAAGGTTGGGCTTATGATGCCTATTGGAAGCGAAGTCTTCTAGTAAAACAGTGAAGTCCATGTTGTTCTGTGGAAGGGCACTCACTATGAATAGGGTATGCTCTTCATCCTGGGCCAGCTCCTTGCCAGAGAAGTCTTCTTTGTAGGTCTGATATACTCGATCAAAGTGCTTCCACCTTCTCCAATTGTGAGAGACACTTTTGGTCTATAACCATCCTCTTTTCCTTAGATGTAAGAGATTTGTAACCTCCTTAATAATGGACTTTGATTGTAACTTGTAACTCCTTCTAATGCAATAAAAAGAGTTCAACCTTGTTTGAACTATCTTGCTTGTCCTCTTTTTTTTAACTCTTTGTTGTTGCGCATCGAGACTGCATCATGGGTATTATTTCTTTAGGTATCGCTCATTGATAAGGGGCATCGCCGCTTCCCCATCAGGATGTGCTAGTATGTAAGTTGCATTTGGCGAGACCTTTTTTACTATGAATGAGCCTTCCCATTTAGGTTCGAACTTCCCTTTACGAAGCCCATCCATAACGATTGGCCTTTTAACTACCAGAACCAAATCCCCACGAGTGAATGAGCAGACTTTGACTGACTTGTCAAAGGCCCTCTTCATTCTCCCTTGGTTGAGTTCGAGGTTCTGTTGAGCTCCTAACCTCTTTTAATCGAGTGCATCAAGTTCTTGATACCGGAGTTTGACTCTCTCATCTTTGGTCAATACTTGATGTATAGCAACACGTAGTGAAGGGAGTTGAACCTTAAGGGGTAAAACTTCTTCACCCCCATAGATTAAGGAATAAGGACTGGAATCGGTGTCATTTCTTACAGTAATGTGATAGTCCCACATGGCTTTAAGAAGCTTCTCATGCCATTTTTTCTTCGTCTTCGATACCAATTTTCATAAAACATTGCATAGGGTCTTATTGAAAGCATCAGCTAACCCGTTGGCTTGAGGGTGGTACATAGTTGAGTACTTCCACTCGAAATCTAACTGGTTAACCAGACGATCAATGTGATGACTTATGACCTGAGGGCCATTATCAGATATAATCCGATCTGGCACTCTGAACTGGTATATGACGTGATGTCGGACAAAATTAGCCACAGTGGTCCTTGGAACATGCTTAAAAGGGACCGCTTCAACCCATTTGGAGAAATAATATGTCGCAGTTAGAATAAAGACATGACCCATTGCCGAAGGAGAGTTGATAGGCCCTACGATGTCCATACCCCATTGTGAGAAGGGCCATGATGCCACTGTAGGATTTAAGGGCTCTAGAGGCTGGTGAACAAGGCTTGAGTGCATTTGGCACACCTGACACTTCTTAGCATAGTTTAAGGAATCAATAATCATCGAAGGCCAATAGTACCCCAATATGCATATTTGTTTATAGAGCTTAAGGCCAGATTGGTGTAGTCCATAAATCCCTGAGTGTACTTCTTCCAGCACCTTGTTTGCTTCTTACGCGTCCACACATTTAAGAAGAATACCATCAAATGACAATCTGAAGAAAGCTTCTCCTTCAAGGAGGGTATACATGGTAGACGTTCGCCACACACTATTGCGCTTGGCATGTTCTTCGGGAAGTCTATCATGTTTTATAAAATTAGTGATGGGCTATCTCCAATCTTCTACTTACTCGATTTCTACACATATTGGGTCGATGAGCTCTGGTTCATGGTTTTGAAGTTTAGCTCCTTGACTCCGTGATATTTCGTGTTCAGTCCTGATAACTTCTTTGGTCAATAGGAGTGCTCCCAATGGATAAGGCGGGCACTGGGGGAAGAGATTTATCTCGTCATCCGCATCTACCTCGGTTCTCAATTCAATGTGTCTCCATTCTGTCACCCAAGCTGAGCCCTTTACGACTTTGCAGTATCATGATAAGGTTTGAGAGTGTCTTTTCTCATGTCATATATTCCCTTGAGATGCCGAATAACCAACTCAGAGTCGTCGTAGATCTTAAGTTGCTCCAAATTTAGGTTGAAGGCTATCCCTAACCCAATTATAAGAGCTCTATATTCTGCCTCGTTATGGGAACCGGCTTCGATGAGAGAGAAAGAAAGAGGCAGTACTCCTCCTTTCGGAGTCATAAATACTACTTCGACGCCTCCTCTCTCAGATTAGAAGGCTCCGTCAAAGTACATCTCCCACGCATGAGCAAGTTCTGCACATAATACTTCTTCATCAGGAAGGTCACTTGATAAAGGGGATTCTGCTGGTACAGGGTGTGCTGCGAGAAAATCAGCCAAAGCTTCACCCTTGATGGCCTTTTGTGGGACATATTGGATGTCAAATTCCATCAGTAATAATGCCCACTTAGCAAGACATCCTGACAGGCATGGGAGTGTCATGAGAAACTTTACTGGATCTGCTTTTCATATAAGTTTTACTTCACAACCGAGCAAGTAGTGGCAGAGCTTTTGTACTGTGAAGATTAGGTCCAAGCACATCTTCTCGATAGGAAGATAATTCTTCTCAACCCCTTGCGTCATCCGACTGAGATAGTACAGCGCGGTTACTTTCCCTTTATCATTGTTCTACACCAACAATGCCCCAAGTGATTCATCAAGAGCAGTTACATACAGGATGAGAGGTCTACCCAGTATCGGTGTAGAGAGCACAAGAGGGTTGAGTAAAAAATGCTTAATGTTATCAAGGGCTGCCTGACATGCTTCATCCCAGATGAATGGGGTATCTTTCTTTAACAGGTGCGTAAAGGATTTACAACAACCTGAGATGTTTGAGATGAATTTGCAGATATAAGTCAGCTACCCTTGAAGAGAGTGCAGCACTCGTAGTGTAGTTGGTGATGGCATTTCTTGAATGGCCTTGATCTTGACTGGCTCAACTTGAAGCCCTCGGTGTCTAATAATGAACCCTAGGAACTTTCCTGAATGCACTCCAAAAACACATTTCAGCGGGTTCATTTTAAGTTGATGAAGATGTAATTGTTCGAACACCTTTTCAAGGAGCGTCTTTCTCTTTGGATTTTACCACCAAGTCATTTACATAACATTCGACCTCCTTGTGCATCATATCTTTTAAGATGATTGTCATCACTCTCTGATATGTGGCACCAGCATTCTTTAATCCAAAAGGCATCAATGTGTAGCAGAAGACCCCTGTTGGAGTCAAGAACACGGTGGCTTCCTCATCTTTTGGTGCCATCCGTATCTGATCATATCTAGAGTATCCCTCCATGAAGGAGAAGATTTGACAATGAAGTCATATGTGAGGCTAGAGGCACCCTCATATGAGTTGCTCGATCTTTGCATCGGTGTCTGCATTGTTTGCCCTGTGCTAACAGATACTTTATAGACCTGTACCATGTGGCAAGCTTCTTGAGAATAGAAGCTCTACCCTCTTGTTTCTCCTAGCTTCTGGCTAAAGTTGGACTCAGGAGAACACTGGGGTTTCTTTGGCTTCGACTTTTTGTGCTTCTCGATAGAAGAGGATGGCTCTAAATCAGCTCGACCTACCAAGGCATCAGCAACTGTTAAGAATCCAAACACCTGGGCCTTTTTAAGCCGCCTCTAGTGCGTCCTGCTTATATTGATTTCTTCGAGCTCTCTATCAAGAGCCTTGAAATCTGAACATTTCAAGGTTGTACCTGTAGGAGACATAAAAGACGAAGGATAAGAAGAAGAAGAAAAAGGAGAAGGGTCAGTAGGTGGGGGACTTTTAAGGTCGTTCCCCTCATTGGACCGATCTAGGTAGCCTTTTATGTCATCACTAAAGTTGGACGTGTGCAGGGATTCTTTTAGGTCTTTCCCTTGTTTAGACTGTTGGGGAGTCCTTTTGATATCGTCACCCTCATTGGACGTGCCCCAAGTAAGAGATGACTCAGAAGTATACTCTTGATGAGACGAAGGAATGAGGATGGTGGCGACAGGGATGGATTCTTATAAAGTCGGCAAGGGAGGAAGAGGCCTGAGGAATTCTAGCTTGACCGGTGGCTAAGGAACCTTGTTCTTCCAGTGAGAAGCTCTTGGTGCTCGTCTTCTTCTAATCACCTTTAGAGGTGCTTGGTCCATCTTGCTAAGTTTAAGAAAAGCCCTAGCATGACGAATGGCTTCTCTCCTTAAAGACTTAAGCTTGCTCCGCCCATGATGGACTTTGCATGGCTGGGACATCGAGATTTCAGCGGGATCAAAGGATTCATCATTGAGTCTTATATTGGGACACTCTCCCGAGTGGAGGTTTCAACTTGTGGGCGTTTAGAATAAGCAATGTGACCTGCCTGAACTTTTTCTGCAACCACAACTTCGAACCCATAACATTCATTCAGCTCATGCTCCCATATCTGATGGTATGGGCACCAGTGATTCTCTGTCCCCTGGGCAAGGGGTTGCCTTGCCGGCTTATGAGTGACGAGCCCTTGTTGGAGCATCGACTCAAACAGGGCTAGAAGGGGATCCGAATTATCATTTCCCAAATCTTGAGTCAAGTGGTCCTCTTATATCAGTGGAGGAGAGATTTGGGGATCTCTGTCTGGAACGTCACTAAGTTCTTGGCCTTTTTGCATTTTCGTTGCTAATAGCTTGTGGAAGTCAAAGCATTCGCTCAGGTCATGCCTCGATATTTGATGATATGGACACCAAAGACCCTCAGCTCTTTGAGTCCAGTGCTTGGGCTATCTTGCTGGTTTTGATGTGATGAGGCCTTCTTGAAGCATTATGGCAAACAAGGTGCAAAGGATGCTGGGTGCCTCATTTTCATCCTGAACTATCACTGTGTGGGACGCTTCTGCTGCCCCGAATGCTTTCTTGAGTTCTTTGAGCTTGATCTGACCTTTTTGGATCGGTTCCTCGATCAGATCGTTATGTGTGTAGCATTCTTCTGTGGAGTGATTTATCATTTGATGATAAGTGTAGTACTTGCGTGTGTGTAAAGACCAGCTTCATCCGGGAACTTGATCTCAGGCAGCTCGATCATGTTCTGTTTCAATAATAGTTAGAGCAGTGCAGAAACCCATTCTTTTTCAAAAGGATAAATCTTGTTCTAATGTCTAGTGAAATAGTCATCTCGATTAAGGTTGGCAGGTGGGGGTACCCGGTTATACGACGACTGTTATTTTCCTGTCTGAGGTGCTGTCATTGTTGTGCTTATGGAGAGGTCCAAAGTCTAAAAGGCAGCTTTCTTTGAATCATAGATAGTAACGGCTACACTGATCACTCATTTTTCTTGGTTGCCCCGGGCGTTGGTTCGAGAACTACCATTGCTCTGGTTGTTTCCCAAGTGTGACGACTGTTGTCGTGACCCACCATGGTGGCGTGACAAACTCTCTATGCGAACTGACTTAGAGATCAGCTCTGACATGGAGGTCAAGTTGGAGGCCTCGACATCTAGAGCAATTTCAGGTCGCAGGTTTCACACACAGGTCTGAACTGCTTCCTTCTTAGGCATGGGATTGGGATGACGAGCGGCCAAATTTCTCCACCTTACTATGAATTGATCTACAGTTTCATCTAGATCTTGGGTCCAAGTGAGGAGCTCGATGGTTTGAACCTCTCTCTCAACCTCATAGAAGCGTTGGTGGAACAACTTCCCCATTTCCTCCCGAGTATGTACTGAGTTTGGGGGAAGTCGAGCATACCACTGAAAAGTCAGGCCATCAAGGGTTTCAACAAACTGATGGAGAAGAAGTCTCCTGTCAGCCACTGTCTCTCGACATGATGCTTGGAAATGGGCGATATGCTGGTGTGGGGATGTGGTTCCATTGAACAGGGGAAACTTCCCTTTCTTGTAATCTGAGGGAAATGGCACCTGATCAATGTAAGAGGGGTACGAATTTTGATAAAGCGTTGCACTCTATATTCTCAGGATTTGTTTGTTCTTTAGGCTGTGAGTCACCATAGCATCGATGTTTGCTAGTGAGATGGGGTGAAGGATAGAATTGTCCTGTGAGGTAAGAGGGAGAGGTTGCCTTGGAGGTGTATCATCTAAATGATGGGAGTTGACTTCATGGTTAGCCAAATGTCGTGTAGCATCTATGTGATCAATCATCTCCATCATTGCGTGCACCATGTATTTGAACCTATTCATGCGCTCTTCTTACAAGTCAGGTTTGTTTACAACCATTATGCTCACCATTTCACCAGGGAGGTCAGCCTTAGGTGCATTTGAAGGCTTCCGAGCTTGATGGGTCGCACGTGGCAGATTGGTTAGTAAAGGGTCAACATACCCTGATTGGACTCGATTCTTGTATGCCAAGCATGCGAGGACCGGTTCTTGACTGTCTTGTGACCATGGCTGCTGGGTGGTTGGGTTGTTTTCTACGATGCTGATCACGGTGCAGGATTCTTACACCTCTTCTTCAGTCTATGTGATTCGAAGAGGGTAGAAGGGATTTCGAGGGAGGAGACCCTTAGAACTGGGTGCCCCAACTTTTCTGGTCGGCTCCTTAATCAAAATCTACAGTCCTCTATCTTGCTTGAGCTTTAGACTGCGATAGACCTCTCTCTAGAACTGAGATTGGGGTCGAGGTTGACCCGCCTTCTTAGAGCATGAGAGGGCGGTGTCCATGAGATGGGACAGCGGATGTGGACCTTGGACGGTGGCTGGCTTGGGCTGCTGCCTTGGAAGTTGAAGAACTTCATCAATCATCAAGCCTTTGCCCCGAGCTCCTTTGTGGCTTCAGAGGCATAGCGGACCATATGTGGCTGGCTAAGGATAGTAGTCTTAGGGAAAGCCTTTGAGTACCAAGTCTTGAGATGTTCGTCAGGAGGAGAATGGGCGAAAGAAGAGGGGACCGGCTCTCGACGTTGTCCGAGTCAGGATCAAGCGATAGCCTAGGAAGGTGGTGCATGTACGCCACTTGAAATAGCATTTCGGGTGACTTGGGGGTCAGCCTGGGCTCAAACAGGTGATCTAACCTTAGGAAACCGAGTACTGCAAGCGCGTGTCTATAAAGGAACAAGTGGAAGCCTTCCCCTTACAAGGTGCGCAAGTGTGTGCTAAGAGGGAGGACGAATGGGTCGTCTCCCATGTGTTTTGGTTGGCACAACAATAGCGTCGCCCTGCGAAATGGGATGCACATGCATGTGCATAGGCTTCAGCTCAAAGAGGCCTGATCCTGAATGTTTACTCGAGGTAGCACAAGGGCTACACCGAGTTGTGACTCGAGTGGATGACCCACTAGCCTTAGTGTGTGTACGTGAGGTGGAGGTCCCAAGGTTTCCACCTCGATGTGTTGAGGCTCTAATCATAAAGACTCATGGTGCTGCAGGAATGTGGGGTTGACCTTATGGCGACCCACAGAAGCAACAAAAATTTGCTTGCCTTTTGAAGAAAGGGACTGGGCAGCCTTCCGACGTACCTTGGCAATGCAACCAACAAGTGAATTGCCGGTGACAACGTGCATGCTGTGAGTTGCAGCAGACGTGCTACCAATGCAGGGCACCTTGATGGAAGTTCAACCACGGCGAAGAGATGGCGAGTTAGGGACCTGTAAGTCCCTCCTCATGATTATCAGGTTAAGACCTGGGAGCTAAACACTGGGTCTTTGCTCAAAAGGAAGGTTGGCAATGAAGTTCAAAGAACTTGGAAGTTCGCGAATGCAGCAATAAGAAAATCTCCGATTCGGATAAACGGGTTGAATAACCTAGAAGCCATGTAGTGTGTGAAAATAGAAAAACAAAGGAGAAACTAGCCAAACAAGGACGATCCGATGAAGGGGTAGTAAGTCCCTAGTGGAGTCGCCAAGCTAGTTTGGTGCCTCAATCTCGCCCTCTAGATCTGAATGATCTGGAGGCACACGTCTTGAGCTTCGGGGGAACCCGAGACTTTGAGATCACTCTCTCGGGAACCTCGCTCAGTAGAGAGGGCAAGGATACCAACCGATGAGAGAAGAATTTAAGGTGGGTTCGGGACTTACTCGGGCTAGCTCACTTGGGCGCCCTCTTAGATCATGAAGAAAGCTTCCCAGTCCTACAACTGGTTCGGAATCACCTCCCTTGGCCTGTATTCTCCCATTTTTACAATCACACACATATGGTTAATTTTACAAGACAAGTGGGTCACGTGACCCCACCTTGTCTTTGGGTGAATGTACACAAGGCGTGCATATTCAAAGGATAAAAGAGATGAGATGTTGAGATGAGGGTTGGGAGAAGGAAGAAGAGAGAAGAACAAGAAAAGAAAGTGACAATTGACCAGGGAACTAGCCTAGCACAGTGGCTAGATTGACATGATGATTGACCTGACGTGGTAGTAAGAAGGGCACGGTAACGACACCAGCACGACAGAAGTACTACTTGATGATAGAATAGCAACACTCATCAGCCTGGCACAATGGCTAGTTCGACGTGGCAGCAAGATGGGCATGGTAACTTCGACTGGCACGACAGCAATACAGCTCGACGACGAGACTACTATGACAGTGCTAGACTTGTCCCTTGGTCAAATGAGAGAGGAAGGAGAAGAAGAAAGAGGGAGATAAGGGATGAGAATAGCAAAGAGAGAAAGAGAGAGAGGAGAGAAGAGAGAGAAAATAAGAGAGAAAGAAAGAGAGAGAAAAGAAGAGATAGAAAGAACATGGATGAGGATGGTCTTCCACCATCAATGATGGACGAAAGAGGAAGAGGAGAGTAAAGAGAGAAGAAAGGAAAGAAGCGATGGCAAAGGAAAGTGAGGAGAGAAATTAGGAAAGAGCCGAAGGAGAAAGAAGGAAAGAGATAAAAAGTGATTAGGAAACAGAGAAGAATGATAAGGAAAGAGATACTCATGGCGCTACCATCACCACGGATGTCAGAGAAGGAAGAATAAGAAGGAGTTACGCATGGCATTGCCACCACCGTGGGTGTCAGAGAGAAGAGAAGAGAGGAGAAAACACACACGGCGTTCCCATCGCCATGTGTGTGAGAGAAGAAGAGAGAGAAGAAAATGCACACAGCATTGTTATCGCCGCGTGTGCAAGACTGAGAAGAAGAGAAAGAAGAAAATGCACACAGTATGGCCATCGTCGTGTGTGTGAGGTAGAGAAGAAGAGAGAGAAGAGAATGCACGTGGCATTGCCATCACCGTGTGTGAGATAGAGAAGAAGAGAGAAAAGAGAACACACGCAGCATTGCCATCGCTGTGTGAGATAGAGAAGAAGAGAGAGAAGAATGAACACAATATTGCCATCACCGTAAGATAGATAAAATAGAGAAAGAAGAGAATGCACATGGTGTTTCGATCACCGTGTGTGAGATAGAGAAGAATGCACACGGCATTTCCATCGCACTGAGATAGAGAAAATAGAGAAAGAAGAGAATGCACGCAGCGTTGCCATCGCCATGTGTGAGATAGCGAAGAAGAGAGAGAAGAATGCACACAGCATTGCCATCATTGTGAGATAGAGAAAATAGAGAAAGAAGAGAATGCACACGGCGTTGCCATCGTTGTGTGTGCGATATAGAAGATAGAGAGAGAGGTTCATACGGCATTATCATCATCATGAGATAAAGAAAATAGAGAGAGAGGTTCATGCATAGCACCGCCATCTCCATGCGCATTCAATAAGAGAAGAATAGAAAGAAATATCGAGAAGAAGAAGAAAGAGAGGAGGAAGAAAGAGAGAGAATGGGACACACAAATGCTTCCATCGTCGTGTGAGTTAGAGAATGAGAAGGAACAAGATGGCATACACGGCTTTACCACAGCCGTGGATGTTCACAGAGAAGAGGAGAGAAAAGAAGAGAAACGAAGAAATAAAGAAAAGAGATAAAGACGAGAGGAGGAGAGAGAAAGGGAGACGAGAGGAGGAGAGAGAAAATTACCTTACCAAAGGGTATCGGCCCTTTTCTTCTCTCTCCTCTCTATCTCTCCAATATGCACCCACGAACTCAAAGAAAAAGCATGAACTTTATTGATCAATTGAAGGGGAATCTGGGAAGAACTTTCCAACCAAGGAAGCCCTTTACAGTTAGGTTTAGCGTGTATTTATAGAATTGGGCCCAAACATTAGTGGATGCCTAAAAACTATCTGAATTGATGATAATTACAATTATTTTAAATGAAAATAAATTCTAAAAATGGGTGCAAAACGACTGGTTTCCCCCTGCCTAACAATATATGGAATTTCAAAATAGTCCCTACTACTGCCCTAGAACTTGCGTGATCTTCCGTGAGTGATCTGAGGTTCCTTTGGTGCCCATTTGATTGAAATATGATTGTTTTCTTATTGGGCTCGGCATAGCTATCAATTTGATGCTTGTTGAAAGATATTCTTCATCATCATGGGGCCTCCGCTTAATAAAAGCCTAGAAAACGGTAGAAATCCTGACAATCTCATTATAGCCCCAAAAACTGGCCAAGATCTTCACGAGGTCTCTCAAAAGTATCCTGCCAAGTTTCGTCGCATTTCGACATGTCTAAGGCAATGCAAACTGAGAAACCGTTCTAGTAGAGTTAGCCTCTAGCACCTTGAAATGGACCCCTATAGCTAGAGTTATATTTTCGATGTCTCAATTTGTTGTGACACAACCGCCATTGGATCCAACATGGTTGACAACCCCCACGGGTCAAATTTTAGCTTAAACGGATGTCTGAAAAAAATGTTATAGGCGAAAGAGCAAAACAGGAGGAGCCGCATGCTATTCTCGTGTGGCCACCCGGCAACTCAACACCATTAAAGGGACAATCACTACCAGTGACTTTTGATGCTCATATCTCACTTGTCGGAGGTCGGATCAAACCCAAATGTTTTGAGCGTATTCGCCTCTTCAAGACTAGCGTTTCGATATGTGCTACGCCCTATGACAACACCCGAGCGTGAAGAAAAGCTAGAGAGAAGTTGTTGATCCGTGAAGAAAGTGCCAATAGCGTCGTGCATAGCTCGTGCGGCCAAATCATGCCACTTGCGAGCTCAATTGATGAGAGACTAATTCCATCACATGCGTACAGTCTCGGGCTATCATCGACACAAACCCCATACATGATGAATGGTCGGATCCTGCACACGAAGCCGACGAAGTGACTGCAAACTCCATCATCGAAATCCTAAATTCTGGCCAACATTCCAAAGTTGCAAAATCTTCGTTCAAGCATGGAATCCTACTAGGTCTGTTACCCCATGATCGTAACGGTATGCTCAGTGAGATTCAGTGAAGAAATCATAGAAAAACATCAAGGAACGAGCACACTATCAATTCGAAGTTTCAATATTCAACTAAATTTTAAGTCACATGATCGTGCCCCAAAATCACGATCCATGACTCAAAGTTGGTATCAAATCGATCGTCATGTCAAGCCTTACAAGAAAACATTCATCTTTCGACCAACGGGGCATCAGAATGACCTCGGATCATTCATGAAAAATCATACATGTTCTAGGGCAACACAGGGACTGTTTTAGAATTCTAAAAATTGTTAAGAGGGGGCAAATCTATCATTTTTTACCCTATTTTCTAATTTCTTTTAATTCATTTCAATCTTAATTTTCAGCAATTAGGGTTACTTTTGATCATCCACTCATGTTTGGGGCAGATTTTATGTATACCACGTAGCATCATTGTATGTAGGAGGCAATACACACACACAGAATACACAAAGAGAGTTTTTACTGAATAAAATTTCTCTTTCTTCTCATTGTTGGGTCATGTTTGGAGAGAGAGAGAGAGAGTAAGGTTAAAGAAACGTTTGGACCGGTACCCCTGGGCTCAAGGTAAACCTTCTCTCTCTTCTTTTTCTTTTTTCTTCTCTCTCTTCCTCTCCTTGTCCTTCCTCTTCTCCATGTGAGTTCCCCTCAGAGGTCATGCACAACCGTGGCAGTGCCGTGCATGCTTCTCCTGTGGTCTCACAGGTCACGCATGGCGATGGCAGTGTCATGCGCAAGCCTCCTTCTCCTTTTGTTTATCCATCTCTACCTCCCAACAAGGCTTGCAGATAGCGCTGCTCATCGCCATCCGTAGACGTGTCCTCGACGCCTCAGTGAAGAGCACAGACGGCAAAACTTATTGTCGCTCGTAGGGGTCTTCCCCCGTCGCACGCCTATCACAGATGGCGATGCCTTTAGCCACCCACAAGAGGTCTCGGCAATGTCTATTGCCGCCGGTGAGATTTCTTCACGTGCACAGTGCCTATTGCCATCTGCGAGCTTCCTTTGTGCATTTAGTGCTCATCGTCGCTCCCCCTGAGTCCCATGCCTACCGCCTTGCGTCTCATGAGAACTATTGTCTTGTGCTTTGCAAATGGCTATTACTACGCGCTTCAAGAGAGGCTATCAGCACCCTTGCAAAGGTGCACTGCCTTCTTGTGTTACCAATGGTAATGCCTAACACCATCTGTAGTTTCCTGCTTCCCCTCATGCCGCCAGCAGTAGTGTCTAGTACCGTCCAAGGACCGTGACACTGCTACTCCACGGTCGTGGGTGGAGACGCCTAGCACCGTCAGGATGCTTCTTCTTCATCTCATGCCTTCTCTTCATTCTCTTCTCTTCTCACTTGATTAAGGGTTGACCTAGCCTAGCACTGCCATATCTGCCTCAGTTTTGAGTAGTCTTATCATCATGCTGGTCCTGAGTACCATGCCCATCTTGCTATCACTCCGAGTCGGTCACTGTTCGGCTATCAAGCTAGTCTCATCCCTTCATCAAGTTTTTTTCTCTTTTCGATCTTTGCTCGAAACTTCGACTCCATCATCCTAACCTCTCACATTCTTAGCCACACGAATGTGCATTGCTCTAAAACAAGGGTGGGTCTCTAAAACCCACTTGTCTTGCAAATTAACCATAAAAGTGTTGTGCAGAAAAACAAGGAGATTACAAGTCAAGGGAGATGATTCTTAACCAGCTAAAGCAGCTGGGGGGCTTCCAATGTGAACTAAGAGGGTGCCCATGGGAGCCAGCCCGAGTAGTCCCAAACCCACCTTAAATTCCTCTCTCATCGGTTGGTATACCTGCCCTTGCTCTTGAGCAAGGTTCTGAGAGAGCGATCCCAAATCCTGGGTTCATTAGAAAGCTGAGATACATGACACCTGATCATCTAGATCAAAAGGTCAAGATCGAGGCACCTAACCAGCTTGACAATTCTACTGAGGGTTTACTATACATTAGTCGATTCGCTCTTGTTTGACCAGTATCCTCTTTTACGTTTTTCATTAAATTCTTTGGCATCTGGGTTGTTCAACCTGTTCATCTGTGTCGGTGACTTCCTTATCCCCGCACTCGTGATTATCCCAGGGAAGCGAACTGCTCAGACTTCCTTCCCTACTCTTTTGCTGAGTCACTACTCATAATCTAGCTCCTAGGTTCTTTCCTCGGTTGATGTGAAAGGGGACTTAAAGGTCCCTGACTGCCGCTTCCTCGCCCTGGTGGACTCTCCACCAAGCCCCCTTGCATCAGTGACACATCTGCCACCGCACACAGCACACATCCTACTACCGGCAATCCCTTGCCGATCATATTGCTGAGGTGCGTGGAAAGGCTACCCTGACCCGTTTTGTAAAAGGCAAGAGAGTTGCTATCGCTTCTGAGGTTCGTCGTAAGGCAACCCCCTATGCTCCTTCACCACCCCGAACCTTTTCATTTAGAGGCTCGGCACACCGAGGCAGAAACCCTATGGCCTCCACTCCTCGCACACACCCAAGGGCTCATGGACCATTCACTCGAGCCACACCTTGAGAAAACCTTCATGTTGCCTTGAGCTCACATCTAGGGCTAGACCTTCTCGGGCCGAACCTTGCATGCGTCATGCATTTGCTTTCCACATCTCGGGATAGGGCAAGCTCTATGCCAGCCCGAGCACAGGAGAGTCGACCACTCCGTCCTCCCTCCCAACACACACTGCTCCACACTTTTAGAAATGATCTCCCGCCTCGTCCCTCATAGACACAGGCTCATGGGCCTCGACCTCCTCAAGTTGAACCCATTGACTGAGCCCGGGCTGACCCTTAAGTTGCCTAGACGGCAAACTCTAAAGGTGCACATGCATCGCTTTTGAAGGTTCCTCCCCAGTCCAGACTCAAGTGAAGTCATGGACTAGCTCCTTCCTTTGTCGCTCTTCCAATGCCAGACAAGCACCTCCAGCCCTTGTACTCAAAGGTCTTCCCTAAGAGTACCATCTGGAGCCAGCCTCAGGTCAGCCAGGCACCCAGGCCCCACAATGGAATTAGGGGCAAAGACCTGATGTTAGACAGAGGCCTCCAACCTCCAAGGCAGAAACCCAAGCTGCCTTTTGTCCTTGAACCCTACTCCCTGCTCCAACTCATAGACATGAACCTTGCATGTTCACAGAAACTGCGGCAGTCTAGGTCTCAGGCTCGGTTCTGAAATGAAGTCCACAGCAGCCTCAAGATTAAGCAGAAGATAAGTCTTCAGATCCTGACCAAAGAAGCCTCCAAGGCAGTTGAGGTCACCACCCTTGATGACCTCCTGCCTCATAACCCCTTTTCCTCTCTTCAAACTCTAGAACCTGAGCAAGTCCAAGAGTATTGCAGGGTCGTTACTGCCAAGAACCCACGGTCCAAAGACTGTCGAGAACTGGTCCTTACAAGATTGGCATACAAGGCTCGAGTTTAATCAGAGCAAGCTGAACCCCTACAGACTGACTTGCCAAACCCAACCCTCCAACCTCGGCAGTCCACTATGCCACCTGGCTCTGACCTTCAACAAGAAATGGTCAGTGTCATGGTGATCAATGATCCAGATGACGCTCAGGAAGAGCAGTTGAGCAAGTTCGAGGTAATGGTCCAATCCATCCTTGAAAAGATGGAACGCTTAGAAGCCTCCAGGTCCCCTTCTTCTCACCATGAGATTGATTCCCCGACTAGTGGGACACAGTTCCCAGGGAAACTGCCCCACCAGCCTCCCAAGATAACTCTGACTCTCGCGGGGTTTCCTAAACTGACATAGATGCCATGGTGGCCCATAGCCTCAAGAACAAGGTCCCAGGCATGCAAGAAGCCCCACTTTACCAGAAGCCGTACCCTTCACACATTGACCAGGCTGACTTGCCAGATCCAACTCTCCAACCTCGGCAGTCCACTGCGCCACCTAGCTCTAACCTTCAAGAAGAAATGGTCAGTGTCATGGTGATCAATGATCCGAATGACACTCAGAAAGAGCAGATGAGCAGGTTCGAGGTAATGATCCAATCCATCCTTGAAAAGATGGAACGCTTAGAAGCCTCCAGGTCCCCTTCTTCTCACCATGAGATTGATTCCCAGACTAGTGAGGACACAGTTCCCAAGGAAACTGCCCCACCAGCCTCCCAAGATAACTCTACCTCTCGCGGGGTCTCCTAAACTGACATAGATGCCATGGTGGCCCATAGCCTCAAGAACAAGGTCCCAGGCATGCAAGAAGCCCCACTTTACCAGAAGCCGTACCCTTCGTACATTGACCAGGTATTATTTCCCCCGAACTACCAAAAGGGGAAGCTCTCCCTATTCAATGGTACTACTTCTCCTCACCAGCATATTGCCCACTTCCATGCAGCTTGTAGGGAGACGGAAACTGACAGATGACTCCTCCTCCATCAATTCGTTGAGACTCTTGAAGGGCCAGCCTTCCAATGGTATGCTCGGCTGCCTCCAAACTCGGTAGCAAGAAATGGAGCAGTTGTTTTACCGACGCTTCTACGAAATCCTAAGGAACGTGGATACCATCGAGCATCTCGCTCTAATGCAAGACCCTATTGAGCCGGTTGACAAGTTCATAGCCCGATGGAGGGAGCTAGCAACCTTTCATGCCACTCCTAAGACTAAGAAGGAAGCGATCCAGACCCGCATACAAAACATGCTTCTAGAGATCGCCCTGCATGTCGAGGCATCTAATCCACTCTCCATGTGAAAGCTCATCTCTAAGGCAGTTCATATTGAGGGATCGTTCAAGCACCTTGACAGCCCTCATCAGCAACCCTCTAGCTCAAATTCTCGCTCCAACAATCGGGGCAACCAAAAAGCAGTGATCAACGCGGCCGTCACCATGACTGGAACTAAGAGTGCGACTCTTCAAACCCTGAACCTTTCCAAGGCACAGACGTCTAGGGGTGGGGGCAAACAGCAGTTCTATAATGAGGTCCTGCCTCCTAAAAATAGTAAGTGAAATGACTTCTGAATCCAACACCAGAATAAGGTTTACCCCTTCCACAAGGAGTGGACTCCTGCACTGCTTCGACTACTGCTAGAACAGAACATGATCCAGTTTTCGAAGATCAACACCGCAGAGCCAGCTAGATAGGCAATGAATGAGAGGTATTGTGCCTATCACAGGAGAGTAGGCCACCCTATTCACGACTGCTATAAGCTCAACGACACTGTCAAAGCCCTTATCAACAAGGGTCAGATAAAGCTCGAGGAATTAAAGAAAGCATTCAGAGCAACTGAGGCTTCTCACATAGTGACAATCTCCATAATGCTCGAAGAAGGACTTGTTACTCTCAAGCTAACAAGGCAACCCAAGTTCCTGCCTCTAGGAACTAAGAACCTCTGGTGCGCATATCACTAGATACGAGGCCATGACGACAGCGAATGCACCTACTTCCATGAACTCTTAGCAAAGAAGATGCAACAATGCTAGAAAGATCAAATCGTTCCAAAAGGACACCCTCAAGTCCCTCTTCTGACTGTGCAAGAAGACCTCTCGACACAAGCTCAAAGAAACGCTGAACACAACCCTCTTCAGGCCCTCTTCGAGGCAATTCTCCAATAGGGTCTCATCACTCCTAAGCCCACCAAGCAGCCTAAGCACCTTGCCCAGGGTATGGGAAACCTCTGGTGCTCATATCACTAAGTATGTAGCCACGAACTGAAAGAATGCTCTGGGTTTGAAGCCATAGTCACGAAGAAAGTCCTGGAAGGCCGCATTGTCTGCGTCATGCTCTCGGAGCACTTCTAAGCCGTCACTCCCGCTCAAGAGGAAGCCACACTACAAGCCCCTCCTGAGCGTACACTAGAACCTTCAGAGCCCTCGACCTCTCAGCCTTGGGAAATCAATCATGGGAGAAGTAGACTCAAGTCCTTGAAGCGTGAGGCAGTCCACCAGGCTAGGACTACTCACCAGCCTGATGGGGTAGTCCAAACACCCCCTCAAAAATCTAGAAGGAGACGATGAACACCTTGGTCAGCTTGCCGAAGGAATCATCTTCCTTAGTCACTAAGCGAGGAAGAATCATCTTCCTCGTCTCAGGCGCATCTCGCCTTATCGTTTCGTCCAAAATGGGTGATGATACTAAAAGCACCCCTCAACGGTCAGAGCTGGGGCAAGATCTAAAATACCCCCCAAACATGTCCAATTCCGGCAATGACGTAAAAAGCTGCCCGGAATATTCTAACTATTCTCCTCCCTCCTTTTCTATTTTATCCACAGGTGCAGCTCGAAAATTTCTGGACTTCGACGCTTTAAAGATAGAGCTTGGAGGTACCGCCTCAGTAGGTTGCATCAAGAGCACCTCAAAGAGATGCTGGCCCAGGCGGTAGGATTATTGACAGCTTCAGACACCCTGTTAACCCAAGAGTCATCTTCAAGCTCTTATTCCCACGAGGCCTCTCACATGATTCAAGTTCATGAAGCATCACCAGCATCACCCAGTTTGGGGCAAATACAGAGTGACCCCACACACGAGATCATGGACTCTCGATTTGAAGTTAACCCTTTCGTTGCTTGGTACAGCCAGGTACCACGATAGCCAACTTCATGCGTCACCACATCATCTATCGGTTTAGGTTTCAGACCGAATAATTTCTGATAATGGCCCCCAGTTCAGAAGCTAACATATTGATTGCTTAGCCAACCAGTTTGGTTTCGAGTGAAAGTACTCGACTATGTACTACCCTCGAGCCAATGATTTGGCTGAGGCGTTCAACAAAACTCTGTGCGGGGTGCTTCAGAAGAAAGTTTCAAAGTCAAATAAGAATTGGCATGAGAAGTTGCCTGAAGCTTTGTGGTTCTATCGCACCACCACTCAAAATGCTACAAACTCCACTCCTTATTCCCTGGTCTATGGAGGTTAGGTGGTCTTACCCCTCGAGGTTCAAATACCCTCACTCGGTGTCACTATACATCAGGGACTGAATGAAGATGAGAGGGTCAAGCTCCCTTACCAATAGTTGGATTCTCTTGACGAAAATAAACTAGAGGCCCAGCAGAACTTCGAGCTCAATCAAGGAAGAATGAAGAGAGCCTTTGACAAGTCTGTCAAGGTTCGCTCATTCACTCGTGAGGATCTAGTCTTAGCAGTCAAAAGACCGATTGTCATGCATGGGCGCAGCAAAGGAAAATTCGAACCTAAGTGGGAAGGTCCATTCATAGTCAAGAAAGTTACACCGAATGGGGCCTATATACTAGCAAACTCCGATGGAGAAGAAGCAATGCCCCTATCAACGAGCGGTATTTACAAAAGTACTATCCCTGACATATCCTTAAAGTGCGGTGCATGGAATAAAAAGAAAGAAATGAAGATGAGGAACATCAAGCCAACTTAAAGGAAGTTCATTTCTTTCATTTCATTAAAAGAGTTACAATCTACAATCAAAAGCCCATTACTAGGGAAGTTACATTGCATCTAAGGATAAGAGGATGGTCACAAGCCAAAAACAAATGCTCTCCTCATGAAGAAGAAGCAAAACCACCAAAGAGGATGGTTACAATCCAAAAAGAAGAAGCCAACCATTTTCCAGTCAGCTTCAATTCATCTAACGAAGCATGGTAAGCTTCCAAGGAATCGGCTCATGACGGAACAACATGGACTTTACGGTTGTGCTGGAGGACTTGGCTTCCAACAAACCGCAATGGCAGGGCCTTCTCGTTTTCCATCACTCTTGACCCCTGTGAGACATCACCGTCTATGGTCATCGTCTCGCACAACTTAGCACCACTCGCAACCATCGCCGTCCACAACACAATGTCGCATTCTACCATCACCACGGGCAGACCAACATCGCACAATACTGTTGCTGCGAGCGGCGTGCTCCCCAACATGGCTATCATTGTGTGTGGCCTAGGGATGCGTGAAGGCAGCATTGCATGCGACTTAATGTCGCGCATGCCCTTAGAGTTCCCCAGTTCCCATCGTCTCCAACTCGCAGGGGACATTAACTCCCATGCCTCTTCTGTTTCCCCAACCATCGCTCCTTACCCACACTCCATCTTCTCACGACCTTTCAAACCTTCGGGCTTCACCGGAAACACTCCTCCACCTGCTGGAAACCCTTGTCTGACCCTGTTCTTTCCCTTACTGGCGTTTCCCCTCTTTGTCGGGAGTTCAATCTTGCTCGCCGAGAAACCTTTCCATTATTAACTAAAGTTCGTAGAAAACCACCGAAATCCCCAGAAAAATTTCCCTGTGACCCTACAAGTTGCCCCTCTCCTTGCTTTTTCCCTTCACAAGTTTGTAACAAATGCACCAGAATTCCATTGAGTTCTCGGTGAGCCCACTACTGTTGCTCTTTCTTCCTCCTGATAGCCAGAGGACCATTAAACTCCCACGACTTCTTTGCGCCCTCCCCTTCAACAATGGAACTATCTAAACTCTGGCAGAGCACCTTTGAAAATCTTGCTAAGGCCCCGAGGAACCATGTTCCTTGCTCAGAAGGCCTTAGCACTCGTCAAAATTATCCGCAAGCATGGTATGAGCCTCAGCACCTGCTCGAGTTCAGTAGAAAGCCCTTGAAGGCCCTACTGCTGTAACCTTTGGCCGCAAAACTCTCGCCGGAAGTCTTTTCTCGGAAGCTCTGGCTCTCTCTCTCTAGAAACTCTTTAACTATTTTACCCTTTGATAAAACTGTAGAATGGGGTTTGTCCCCCTTTTTGTACTCGGCTGTACCGCAAGCTACCTTAGACAAATTTGAAAAAGACATTGCATCCTCATCTTCAGATGGCAATAAGACCAGACCGAGGCGAGTCAAGCCCGAGACTCGAAAGGGCTATCATCGCATGCATTCATCAAAGGCCATCGCCGCATGCCTTTGTCAAGGGCCATCATCGCACAAGGGCCATCGTCGAGTGCCTTCGTCAAGGGCCATCGCCACAAGCCTTCGTCAAAGGCCATCATCAAGTGCCTTCGTCAAGAGCCCTCATCGCACGCCTTCATCAAAGGGCCATGGTCGGATGCCTTCATCAAGGGCCATCACTGCGCACCTTCTCCCAGAGGCTATCGCCACGGCCTTCGTTAAGGATTTAATGTCGCGCTCTGCAACAAGTACCTAATGCTGTGTACGCACCATCTAAGTCTAATGCCGCGTGCGCCATCCAACACTTAGTGTTGCAATCATGCCATGATACTCCCCTCTTAACCAGTGTCTTGCCTCTTCAGGAAGTTAATTCCCCTCATCACAATCTCGCCCCTCAGGGAGTCCAGACTCCAGTGACAGCTCTATTCCCCATGGAGTTGCATTCCTTCACCAGACATCGGTCCATGCTGCATGACCTTAAACTTCGTAGCCATGGTCCAAACTATATGACCCTAAACTGTAGCGGAGTTCTAGGTTCATGACCTTAAACTACCTTGTCCTCATTACACAACTCAAAACTGTAGGACTATGGTCCAGCTGTGTGTTCTTAAACCATAGTGCACATCCTGGCCTCATGACGTTAAAAGGCTTAGCGACATGGTACAAACTACATGACCTTAAACTGTAGCGAAGGTCTAGTTGCACGACCTTAAACTGCATGGTTCTAACTGCATGACTTAAAACTGCATAGCCTTGGTCCGAGCTACAAGACCCTAAAACTATAATGCACGGCGTGACAAATGGTCCATATGCATTATTCCAACCGAGAGATGGGCCACCTATTCGCTAAAGGTGTACTTCATCAACACCCCTAGTGGAGTTAGATGCATGCAAGGGTGGTACGTAGCCCTTTAATCCTCAATAGGTTTGTTTTGCCCTAACATTCCACTGAGATTCACATCTTATTGCGACCCATTATCCCCATGGAGTCAGGGTCATTCTTGTCCCTTCAACCCTCAGTAAGGTTCATCTGTGCTCTAACCTATCATTCTCAGCAGAGTTACATCCATACCATTACTCATTATCCCTGTACAGTCACACTGGCCCTCCTTATCCCCGATGAGGTCTCTTCTGCTTGCCACTCCTTGTAAGGTCGCCATATTTGTCTAAACCTCTCTACTTGTATATAGCCTTAACTATCTTTATCTCCAAAGAGCCAGGTAAGTATCGATAGACCTATCCCCCATGCAACTTTACCTTCATGGCAACCAATTTACTGGTCCGTATTGTATGACCTTAAACTGCACAGCCATGGTCCACACTGCATGACCTTAAACTGCACAGCTTGATCCGTGTTGCATGACCTTAAACTACACAGCCATGGTCCATACTGCATGACCTAAAACTGCACAGCCCTAGTCCACACTGCATGACCTTAAATTACACAGCCATGGTCCACACAGCATGACCTTAAACTGCACAGCCATAGTCCTCACTGCATGACCTTAAACTCCACAGCCAAACTGCATAGCCATGGTCCATGTTGCATGACCTTAAACTGCACAGTCATGGTCCATGTTGCATGACCATAAATTGCACAGCTATGGTCCACACTGCATGACCTTAAACTGCACAGCCATGGTCCTCACTGCATGACCTTAAACTGCACAGCCTGATCCGTGTTGCATGACCTTAAACTGCACAGCCATGGTCCACACTGCATGACTTTAAACTGCATAGCTCAGGTCTGCACTGCATGTCCTTAAACTGCACAGCCTGATTCGTGTTGCATGATCTTAAATGCACTGCCATGGCCCACACTGCATGACCTTAAACTGCATAGCCCTGGTCCGCATCGCATGGCCTTAAACTGCATAGCCATTGTCTGCACTACATGACCTTAAACTGTGCAGCCATGGTTCACACTGCATGACCTTAAACTCCACAGCCATGGTCCGTACTGCATGACCTTAAACTACACAGCCATAGTTCGTGTTCTAGGACCTTTGACTGCACAACCATGGTCCATGTTGCATGACCTTAAACTGCACAGCCATGTTCCACACTGCATGACCTTAAACTGCACAGCCATGGTCCGCATTGCATGACCTTAAACTGCATAGCCATAATCCGTGCTGCATGGCCTTAAACTGTATAGCCATGGTCCTTGTTGCATGACTTTAAACTGCACATCTATGGTCCTAGTTGTATGACTTTAAACTGTATAACCACGGTCAAAACTATATAACCTTAAAATATAACGGAGGTCTAGTTGCACAACCTGAAACTGCATGGTCCTATTAAACTGCATAACCACGGTCCAAGCTATAAGACCTTAAACCATAGTGCACGTCGGCACCGCATGATGGTAACCCACTTCGCACAAGTCCAGGAGGCATGACCTTCAAGATGCCCCCACATATGTGCACACCCCTTTTACATCCATCTTCAAGCACATCTTCCTTAACCGACCTATTCATATGAGCACATCACCTATATTGCCTCCCCAGTGAGTCCACATACCTGCATGTGCCCTTTTACATGCATCTCCACGCATGTCTTCCCCAACCCATTGTGTGTGTGCACCACCTTCATTACCTCCCCAGTCAGTCCATTTATATCAACATCATTCACCATTCCCTAGTGAGTCTTACTCATGCTCACAAATGGTGAACCATTCCACAATCCATATTCACCCTCAACTAGTGGGTCACCACTTTTTACCCACTGTTCATACATCATCCATCCTTCACAGGCAACCTCATGCCATCTTCCCAAAGTGAGTCGAAACCATCACCATACTCACTCCATGGCCTCCACAGACTGTCATTAATCATCATTATGAGGTCAGGTGCCTCAATCTCGCCCTTCAGATCTGGATGATCGGGCGGCAAGTGTCTTGGGTTTCAGGGAGACCCGAGGCATTTGGAGATCGCTCTCTTGGGAACCTTGTTCAAGAATGAGGGCAAGTATTACTAATCGATGATAGAGGAATTTAAGGTGTCAGGACTTACTTGGACTAGCTCATGTGGATGCCCTCTTAGATCACGAAGAAAGCCCCCCAGTAATAAAACTGGTTCAGAATCACCTCAATTGGTCTGTATTTCCTGTTTTCTATAATCACACACATATGGCACATATTATAATGCAAGTAGGTCAACAGACCTCTCCTTGCCTCTTTGGTGAACGTACGCAAGCATGCACATTCAAAAGAAGAAGAGAAGAATGAGAGAAGAAAGATGAGGGAGAGAAGAATTTGACCAGGCAAGGCGATCAACATAGTACTAAGCTGATAATTAATTGGCCTGACGTGGTAGTAAAATGGGCTCAGTTAACTCTGACCAGCTCAATAGGATTACTATTAGACGTCAATACCGATACTGACTAGCTAAACATGATGGTTAGTCTGTTGTGGCAATAAAGCGGACACAGTAATTCTAACACAACAACATTACGGCTAGACGACAGGACTACCATGATAGGCTAATCTCAACCCCTCTTTAATCGAATGAAAGAATAACAGAAATAACAGATATCATAAAGAAAAAACATAAGAAGAGTACGATAAGAGAAGAAGAGAAAAGAAAGAAGTAGTGGGAAGAGAAAGAAAGAAAAAGAAGAGTGTGAGAGAAGAGAGAAGGAAGGAGAAAAGAGGGTGCAAGACACAGTCGGCGCAAGGCATCGGTGACTGTGTTGGAAGAGGAAGAGAAGGAAAGACACAGTCGGCACTAAGCATCACCGGCTAGGTTGGAAAGAGAAGAGAGAGACAAACATAGTCGGTGCTAAGCTTCATTGACTGTGTTTAAGAAGTGACGAGAGAGAAGACACAGTTGGCACTGGGCATCATCGACTGTGTTTAAAAAGTGAGGAGAGAGAAGATGCAGTCGGCACTAGGCTTCACTGACTGTTTTAGACAGAGAAGAGAGAATATGCAATTGGCATTAGGCTTCGTGGACTATGTTTAGATAGAGAAGAGAGAGAAGATGCAGTCAACACTGAGCTTCATCGATTGTATTAGATAAAGAAGAGAGAGAAGATGTAGTCGTTGCTAGGCTTCACAGATTGTGTTAGTCAAGAAGAGAGAGAAGATTCAGTCGATACTAGACTTCACCGACTGTATTAGATAGAGAAGATAGATAAGATGCAGTCGACTGTAGGCTTCATCGACTGTATTAGATATAGAAGAGAGACAAGATGCAGTCGACGTTAGACTCCACCGACTGTGTTGAACGAGAAGAGAGAGGATGTAGTCGGTGCCGACTGTGTTAGACGAGAGCAGAAAGAGAGATAGAGATGAGAAGAAGAAAGAGAGATAAAGATGAGAGGAAGGGAGAGACAGAGAGATATGGATGAGAAGATGAGAGAGAAAGAGAGATAAAGATGAGAAGAACACAGAGAGGGAAAGGGATGAGAAGAACAGAGAGAAAGAGAGATAGAGATGAGAAGAAGAGAGAGGGATAGGGATGAGAAGAAGAGAGAGAACGAGAGATAGAGAGGAGAGAAAGAGAAGAGGAGAGAGAAAGAGGGGAGGAGAGAGAAAATTACATTATTGAAGGGTATCGGCCCTTTTCTTCTCTCTCCTCTCTATCTCCAAGACGCACCCACGAGTTCAAGGGGAAATTGAAATTTTATTGATCATTGTGTGAAACGAACCGAAGGTCCTTTACAATTTGACTTTGCATGCTTATATAGAATTGGGCTAAAACATGAGTGTAAGCCCAAAACTACCTAAAATTGAAGATAATTAAAATTTAATTGAATTAAAATAAATTCTAAACATGGGTGCAAAATGGATTGTTTTGCCCCTGCCTAACAATTTGTTGAATTCCAAAACAGTCCTGCTACTGCTCGAAAACTTGTGTGATCTTTCATGACTGATCTGAGGTTATTCTGATGCCCATTTGATCAAAAGATAATTGTTTTCTTGTGGGGCTCGGCATGGCCATCAATTTGATACCAACTTTGAGCCATTAATCGTGTTTTTAAGTCATGATCATGAAACTTGAAACTTGCTTGAATCTTGAAAACTTTGGATCGATTGTGTGCCCGTTTCTTCACAGTGAATCACACTAAGCATGTTGTCACAATCACGTTGCAACAAACATAACTTGATTTCATGTTCGGATGAATATTTTGTCGTCTTAAATTTTTTACCGGAATCTTGAAGTCCAGCAGCCACAATTTACAGCAGCTTCAATGCCTTCATGTGTGAAATCCAGCCTTTCAACATACATACGGTTTGGGCCAGAGATAGCCACGGACCTTACGGACATAATGCAATTGGTTTCATGCCGATCAGGTATGCGAGCGTCATGATTTGATTGCCGGAGTGAGTCATGCTACTGTTGGATTTTCTGCAGCTTCCTTTCTCTAGTTTTTCTCCCTTCTCGAGCATCGTCACGGGGCGTACCACATATCGAAACGAACACGCTTACCAAATTTGAGAGCGATCCAACTCGGATTGAGTGAGATATAAGCCCCAAAAGTCACTACCCGTGACTGTAAAAAAAACCACCTTTAATGATGTTTTGGTGTAGGGTGGCCACACGGGAATAGTGTGCAACCTACACGTTTTTAGTATTTTACCCATAACTTTGTCCTAGAGTGCCCAATTAAGCTGAAACTTGACCCATAGGGGTTTTCGACCTTGTCGGATCCAATGGTGGGGTCCCACGGCTATTTGACGCACCAAAAAGGTAGTTCTAGTTATGGGGTCCATTTTAGGGTGGTAGACATGTCTGATCGTGATGAAACTTGACAAATGACCTTTTGGAGTACTGATGAAAATCTTGACCAATTCTGGACCCATTCTGAGACTGTCAAAATTTCCATTGTTTTTGTAGACTTTATTGACCTGCTTCCTCTTTATTCCGCATCAAGGACCAAGGTGCTGAAAAGTGTATTCAAACAGTGTGCCCCGCCAGCCGTGTATTGTGTTTCAAGAGAATTGAGAAGGGCAACATTCAGAAGATTTCCTTTGGCTTTTACTTTTTTTCTTCCTAGCCACAGGACCACGTGAACGTCGAGGAGATTCATGCAATGGTGCAACTAAGATGCTCAGATGTAGGGATGCATTGTTCGCAGGTCCGCCGGTGGAGACTTT
This sequence comes from Amborella trichopoda, assembly GCF_054954075.1. Taxonomy (NCBI): domain Eukaryota; kingdom Viridiplantae; phylum Streptophyta; class Magnoliopsida; order Amborellales; family Amborellaceae; genus Amborella; species Amborella trichopoda. The sequence continues at coordinate 31,315,564 of NC_142344.1, forward strand.
AGGGGGAGAAGAGACTCTTTGAAGCATCTTATCGAAGTCCTCACCCTTGTGTAGACTATTTGTGATTTTGAAGTTAAGGATTTTGTACGGACCTCGTCAGTCATAATCCGACCCATCTTACAATTGAGTGCCATGTTGAAGGGCATTGTTCCCATTTGGTCTCGATTCGTGTATATCCTCTGGTGTTGAGTCAAATTTCAAGGATTACGTGAATGGTATGCTGAAAAGGCCTTGTGTTGGTGCCGTCTGCTTCGTGCATCAGTTATTCCTTGGCAAGTAGGGTACCTCAGTTTATCGAGGTGACCAACTCTGGGTACAACCACCCCTACCCACTGCGTTGCAGCTATGATAATCATCTGATTGCCGCTCCAATGTCCTGACTGACCAGTTATTCCTTGGAGAGTAGGGTACCTCAGTTCATCGAGGTGACCAGCTCTAGGTACAGCCACCCTTACCCACTGCTTTGCAGCTACGACAATCATCTGATTGCCACTCCAAAGTCATGGTTGACTTGGCTTCCTTGGGGCATCTTCAACATCTTGGAAGTATGTTGGTGACCTTGTGAGAAGGATGCTCTTTGTCATGATACTTGCCTTACCTTCTTGGCAAATCTTCTATCCTTCGAGTCCTTTTGGAGAATGGCCTCAACCTGTCAAAATATTTCCCTTACTGCTCGTATTTTTTTGTCTTAGTATGTGTCACCAGGGATTTTTTTCGTTTTGAGTGAGAGCTGAAGTCATCTGTTGAGGAGAGTACTGCATCAACTTGTTTATTAGTCCAAGCATCCTTTGTGGATTTTCACTTGAACTTGCGAAGCAGTATCGTAGAGACGATTTTCACCAAATTCCTTTTATTTTGGGCTCTTTTACCCATGACCTTTACGTCATTTCCCCCATTTTCTTTCATTGTTACTCACGATGCCCTTTTGGATTTTCACCTAGCTCAGTTTTTATTCATAGAACTATTTTACTCATGGTTTTGTGACCATGCCCGTCCATCATTTTCATGGTGTTCCCTTGTTAAGGTATACACCATGCCCATTATGATATTTTTCTTTTCTTTGCTTTTTTGTGAAGACATGCTTAGGGTCATGCCTTCGGGATCTGTGTGACGCCTTTTAATGTCATGCAACTAGGACGTGAACTACAGTTTAAGGTCATACAATTAGACCATAATGGAGACGGATAATAGTCTGTAGGGGCCATGAAATGAGTATGGTAGTGGTTTAACTCACTATTGGGGAGATGACACGAGGCTACTTGTATAAGATGGATAAGGTATGAAAGGTGGGTGAAAAATGATGACCACTAGCTTGCAACGAGTATAGGTGACGGGATTGTTCACCATTTTTGTGAGCACGAGTGAGACTCACTGGGGAATGATGGAGGATAATGAAGTGAATGGACGCACTGGGGAGGTAGTGAAGGTGGTGTGCACACACAATTGGTTAGGGAAGACCTGCATGAGGATGCACGTAAAAGGTGTGTGTGCGTGTGTGGGGGAGAGTTTTATGGTAATGCCTCCGAGACCTATGCAGAGTAGTTTAACGTCATGCGGCTAGAATGTGCACTATGGTTTAAGGCCATACAGCTGGACCATGGTTATGCAGTTTAGAATCTTACAACTAGGACCGTGCAGTTTTAAGGGCGTGAAACTAGACCTTCGCTATAGTTTAAGGTCATATAGTTTGGACCATGGTTATGCAGTTTAAAGTCATGCAACTATGACCATGTAGTTTAAGCTCATATAGTTTGGACCATGGTTATGTAGTTTAGAGTTATGCAACTAGGACCGTGCAGTTTAAGGTCATGCAACTAGACCTCCGCAACAGTTTAAGGCCATATAGTTTGGATCATGTAGTTTAGGGTCGTGTAGCTACACCAAGGCTGTGCAGTTTAAGGTCATGCAGCACGGACCATGGTTTGGGTTACCATGTAGGTGAGACTCCATAGGGACTAGGTCTGCGGGCAGCAGTCTAACTCCCTGGGGATAAGATAGGTAGGATCGATGAGGGATCCAGATAAGAAAGCTGACCTTCTTGGGGAATAGGGGACAAAGGTGGGTCTTTTATAAGAATGAGGCGGACCACTAGGGATTGCAGTAGTAAAAATGACCCTAACTCCACTAGGGATATTAGTATGCGTATGGCTCTCTTACTGGGAATGAGAAGTCATGACTTGAGTTTGGTTTATCTGGGTTCCACTTTTCCGAGGATAATAGGTCAGAGTCAAGGTGCAACTTCACTGGGGATAATAATAATAGGATGCACATAGCTTTGGCTTGGGGTAGGTGACAATAGGCTGTTTAAAATACAGTGAACGTCAACTACAACAACCATTATTTATTTAGCACTCAGTCGGCGCTAAGTCTTCGAAAATGCAACAGGCACTGAAGACGGCCAACATTGCTTCTTAACCAGTAAGCCGGCGCTGGATTATTAAAACACAGTCAGCGCTAGATTGTTAAAAACACAACCAGCGCTGAGGGGAGGATGTGCTTGAACACAGCCGGCGTTGAGTTGCCGAGCATACTGGTGTTATGGTTGTTGAAACACAGCCGACGCTAGATACCTTCGATCGCGTAGCCGACACTAGTTACGGATTAATATTCGAGCCATTACCCGAGCCTGACCCGGTCCAGCCCTTTTGTTGGAATTTTTGAGGCGGCAGTGAGAGTTTCCTCGGGCCTCGGGTCAAAGCCAGACTCGGCTCATCGTCGTTTGGCTTTCCTTGGACGCAACTGAGATTCCCAGTTTGTGAGGGACATTTAAGGGTAGTGTTGGCTATATAAGGGGGGTAAAACCTCATTTTCCTTCACTTTTTCACTTAAAACATTTTAACGGTGAGCAGAGAGTGCTTGGTAGAAGCTCCGACAAACAATGGGATTTCGATGGGAGTTCAAGTTTTTGAGAGGAGATCAAGCGTTCCAGCAAGCCAAGGAGAAGTTTTTGGCGGGGATTGGTGGGATTGCAGCAGTTTTCTGGTTTAGCCCAGGGGGTTTTCCGGAGGTTTTAAGTGAGTGTTACGGACAATTTGTTAGCATTGCAAAGGTTTTCTGGCATCGTTTTGGTGACGTCCCAGTCAAGACGCATGCAGAGAACATTCTCTCAGTGAGTTTTAGGCCGTGTAGTAGAAGTTCCGACGAGACACCAAGGGAAACGAATCAGCCACTGAGGGTGGACCATCGCAAGGAAAGCGAACAGTTGCAAGAAGTGGATAGTCACAAGAATGAACTATCGTAGGGAAGATGAGCAGTTTCCATTCGCATGTGTGAGACGTGTGTTAGGAGGCATAGAAGTATTTAGCGACAGTTGTCAAGGGACACAACAGGGTTCTAGGCATCACGCATGGAGTCCATGGCATGTGTGAGAGATCTGAACATAGTCGGGGCTAAACGTTGGCAACCGCAATGCATTGGCAAACAAGGCCGGCACTAGGTATTAGAAAACATAGCCGGCACTAGGCGTTGGAAGACTAGGCCGGCATTAAGGGTTGGCTGACACAACCGATGCTAAGTGTTGTCAGACACAGCCGGCGCTAAGTATTGGCAAACATAGCCGGCGCTGGCCTTTGGAGCACAAAGCCAGCACTGGCTTTAAACGACATTCATCAACGCATGTGGAATGTCATGACGCTCATAGTGTTGCTTGCATGTGGTAGTAAGTTACACGCGGGACTTACGACACTCAGCAATGAGCTATGTGCAGCGCTATTCATGCATGGCATTGTCATGGGTCAGCAAAGGACGGTGAATGATGGTAAGGCATGGCTTGTAATATCTGTTAGAAGCCAAGTCCTCCAGCACAACAGTGAAGTCCATGTTGTTTTTTGGAAGGGCGACCACTGTGAACAAGGTATGCTCTCCATCATAAGCTAGTTCCTTACCAGAGCAACCTACTTTGTATGTTTGATATACACGTCGGATGAACTGAAGCTAACCTCTCCGAGCGGTTTCGCTTCATCTTTTGGCCTGTAACTGTCCTCTTATGATGGCACTCATCAGATGAATTGAAGCTGACTCTCCAAGTGGTTTTGCTTCTTCTTCATGATGAGGGTGCTTCTTTGGTGGGTTTGCCTCTTCTAAGAGAGCAATTCTTTCGTGGGTTTGCTTCTTCTGAGAGAGCAATTCTTTTGCCCCTATAACCATTGTCTTATCTCAGATGCAAGGGACACAATGTAGGTTTTTTGTTTGTAACCATCCTCTTATCCTCAGATGCAAGAGACTCGTAACCTCCCTAATAATGGGCTTCTTAGCTTATAAATTGCAACTCTTTTTTACTGCAATAAAAAGAGTTAGAATTTGTTTGGACTATCTTGCGTAGCCTTTGAATATGTATCATGGATAGTATTTCTTTAGGTATCATCCATTGATAGGGGGAATTGCCTCCTCTCCATCAAGATGTGCCAATATATAGGCTCCATTTGGTGAGACCTTTTTTACTATAAAAAGACCTTCCCATTTGGGTTTAAACTTCCCTTTATGATGTCCATGCATAACTATCAGCCTTTTGACTGCTAGAACTAGATCGCCACGGGTGAATGAGCAGACCTTGGCTGACTTGTCAAAGGCCCTCTTCATTCTCCCTTAGTTGAGTATATAGGATCAGAGGTGTCTCAGGGAATTGGAGAATAGGTGGATTGTTTAAGGTATGGGGATTAGGAAGGAGCCCAGGGAGTTGTAAGATAGGCAGATTAGTCTTCAGACTAGGGGGCATTGGCCGATTAGGAAACTTCAAGGTGCTTGACCAACATCCTCCCCGATCTGAGATTTATCTACCCCGTGATGAGTGATGGTCCTGAGATTTGCACCATGTGGGAAGCTTCTTGAGAGTAGAAGCTTTGTCCTCTTTATTCTCTCGGTCTCTACTCAAGGTTGAGCTCAGAGGGCCACTGGGTTTCTTTGGCTTCGACTTTTTGTGCTTCTTTGAAGAACGTGGCTCTGCCTCAGCTTTAACAGCCAAGGCATCAGCAACTGTTAGGAATCCTGCTGCCTGTGCCAAGGTCTTTCTCAATCATTTATGTTGGGTCCTGCTTATGTTGATCCCTTCGAATTCTCTATTGAGAGCCTCGAAGTCTGAACATTTCAAGGTTGTACCTGTAGGAGACATAAGAGAAGAAAGATGAGAAGTAGAAGAAGAAGAAGGAGAAGAGATAGAAAGTGGGGGACTTTAAGGTCATTCCCCTCATGGGACCAATATAGGCTGCTGTTTACGACATCATCAGGATTGGATGTGTGCAGAGCATCTTTTAGGTCTGTCCCTGGCTTAGACCTTCGGGGAGTGCTTTTAACGTCGTCACCCTCATTGGACATGCTATGGGTGGAAGGTGATTCTAGGAGGTCCTCTCGATGAGAAGGAAGAAGGATCGGGTCAGGGATGAAATCCAGTAGAGTTGGCACTGGGGGAAGGGGCCTGAGAAATTCCTGCTCAATCGGCGGTTGAACCATCTTGTTTCTTCGGCGAGCAGCCCTTGGTGCGCTTCTCCTTCGAGTTTTCTGAGGTGGTGTTCGATTCGTCTTGCTAGGCTTGTGAACAGCCTTAGCTTGATGAACTGCTTCTCGCCTCAAGGACTTGAGTCTGCTTCGCCCATGGTGGACTATCCATGATGGGAAGTCAAGGGCTTAGCAGAGTTTGAATCATTGTTAAGAAGGTCTTGTGTTGGGAGGTCCTCCTCTTGCACTGATGGCGCAGTGGCTTGGGGATCACTTACTGGAACATCGTAAAACACCTGACATTCCTGCATTTTCTTTGCGAATATGTCATGGAAACTGGTGAATTCCCACAGGTAATGACCTCTTATCTGGTGATACGGGCACCAACAGTCCTCAGTCCCCTGAACAAGGCGTCAGGGTTGCCTTTCGACCTTTAGTGTGATTATGCCTTCATGAAGCATTATAACGAAGAAGGCGTGAAGGATACCAAGGCGTTTGTCTTCTTCCTGGATGGTTACTGCATGGGAGGCTTCTGCTGCCCCGAAGGCCTTCTTTAAGTCTTCGAGCTTTATTTGACCTTTTTGGATCAAGGCTTTGATAATATCTTTTAGCGTGTAGCAGTCATCTATGGGATGATTGATCCTTCTTATAATAAGCGTAATAATTTGCCTAAGTGTTAAGGCCAGCTTGCTCAAGGAACTTAGCTTCTAGAAGCTAACTCATATTTTGTTCCAATAATAATAGGAATAGTGTAGGGACCCATTCATTCTCGAAGGGGTAGACCTTGTTCCTATGCCTGGTGAAATAATCACCCCAATCAACGCTAGCCGGCAGGGATACTCGGTTGTACGACTGTTGTTGCTTACTTGCCTGGGGAGTTGTCATCATCGTGCTCACCCCTTTGGAGAGGTCCAATGTTTGGGAGGGAGCCTTCTTCGGATCATTAATAGTGACGGCTGCACTGATGACTCCTTTTTGTTGACTGCCCCGTGTGTTGTTTCGAGAGCTACCATTGCCTCAATTGTTCCCAAAGCTTGCAAGTTGTTGTCGTGATCCGCCATGAAAGCATGACAAACTTTCTATGTGGACTGATTTAGAGATTAGCTCTAACATGGAAGTCAGATTAGAGGTCTCGACATGTAGAGCAATCTCGAGTCGCATGTTCCGCACACAAGTTTGGACTGCTTCCATCTCGGGCATAGGACTAGGACCTCTCTCTCGACCTCATAGAAGTGCTGATATAACAGTTTCTGCATTTCCTCCCTTGTATGTTGTCACACCCCAAAAATTTACAATATTGTTATTCCTGAGATGTGACAGACAAAACATATATTCATCTATTGATAAAACAAATTTACAGTGGCGAGGTCTTACAAAGTAACAAAAGAAAGCTAGCACAACAACAATATCTTCCAAGGTTGATCTTGACTAGCACTCAAAATGAATCCGCAGTTATCCTGAAAAAAGTGTTTACCATAGTTTGATGAGTTTCGCTACGCAGTAAGTGATCATCATAATCCTAAATATAATCATGATTGAAAGATATCAATATTTTCCAAAATGAGATCTATTAACAGAAATGCATCAACAGTTTCACTTTCAATAAATGCATAATTAAGTATAATCCGAGTAATTGAAATGCATATAACACTTTAACGGTAGTGCATAATTCAAAGGATTTCACAAAATACCCTACTAACGTCCCAAGTAGGTCACCTATATACCCCATCAGCCTCTTGATGGGTCCACTTAATCCCTATTGGCGTCCCTGATAGGTCCACTTAATCCCTGCAGGTCCACTTATACCTCACCGGCGTACCGGAAGAGTCCACTTGATCCCTACCAACATCCCGGATACATCCACTTATACCTCACCGGCGAACCGGATGAGTACACTTGCATACTTAAATTATTTCTAAATCTCTTTAAACATTCGAAAGCAGCAATATCATGTACTCAACATATCACTGGAATCATTAATATGAATCTCACTAAAACCATTAATAACATTCACTTTCAATAACATTTCAAAAATAACCAATCAAATATTTTGGGCTCAAATTTAGAAAGGTAGCAGTTCGTAAAGACATTCTAGCATAATTGCCAATTTAATATGTATAGAAAAACTCTTATAAAAATTCAAGAATACGGAATTATCACAATTTGTGGGATATCAATTGACGAATGAACATTTCACAGACAATGCTATAATCAAATTCAAAAATATCACTTTTCCAATAATAAGGCAGTCATTTGCACATGAAATTTACAATGTCTAAATATTCAAAAACAGTAGAAAAGAATTCTCACAATTTTACTAACAGCAGAAATATTACATTTATTTTTAATAATTTTACAGTATCTAAAATTTTCTAACAATAGACAAGAAAAATAAATAAATATATTTTTCTAAGAATTTACAGCATTTAAAATTTTTAACATAGATAAAATATCACAATTTTTATTAAAAAGATTATTTTTCAAGATAATGAGGTCGCGTGCGCATAAAATTTATCGCGCCTAAAATTCATGATAATAAGTAGAAATAATTATTTCATTTTATTTTTAAAAAGAATGGATTATTTTTCGAGACAATAAGGTCACTTACACACAAAAGTTATAAAATAAAGATCCTGGACGGAAATATCACTATTTATTAAAAATAGACTATTTTTCAGGAAGATGATGTCACTTACACACAAATATTTGAGAGGGAGCTTCCGATAAAAATTCGGCTCGAGAGAGGAGTTCACTGTGTTTCGACCAGAGAGACAAATCTCATAAGTTTTCTAAGGTAGGAGTCTTCACCTCTTTGAATTTAAATTCTACTAACATATTATTTTATTCTTTCATTACGTTACAGGTGTGAGCGTTAGTTTACACTTTAAACACCTAAAGCTTTTATTACGTTACAGGTGTGAGCGTTAGTTTACACTTTAAACACCTAAAGCCCACGTCCTTTAGTGGACGTGGCAAGAGCAAGGAAACACAAAGCTTTTAAAACAAAAGCTTATAAAAGTAACGATGGTCCTTAAGGACCATCATGTTCAAACGAATTGTTTCATTTACAGGTGTGAGTGTTAGTTTACGCTTTAAACACCTAAAGCTTTTATTACGTTACAGGTGTGAGCGTTAGTTTACGCTTTAAACATTTAAAGCCCGCGTCCTTTAGTGGAAGTGGCAAGGGCAAGGAAACACAAAGCTTTTAAAACAAAAGCTTTTAAAAGTAACGATGGTCCTTAAGGACCATCATGCTCAAACGAATTGTCATGTATTAATATTTTTTTGTTTTTTTTTTTTTTTTTAAGTTTAGGATTGTTACATTCTTCCGCCCTTAAAGAAATTTAGTCCTCTAAATTTGTGTACCTGATTACTGAAAAAGATAGGGATATTTTTCTTTGATATCCTTATCTCGTTCCCAAGTCGACTCTTCTCTTGAATGGTACTGCCATAATACACGGACCAAAGGAATCTCCTTCTTGCGCAACACTTGCACCCTTCTATCCAGTATCAAAATTGGCTACTCAATGAAGGATAGGTCCTTCCTGATCGGAAAAGGTTCATATTTCAAGATATGGGATGGGTCGGGCTGATATTTTCGTAGTGAAGATACATGAAAGACATTATGGACGTTTGCCAATTCGGGTGGTAAGGCAAGTCTATAAGAGACACCTCCGATTCTTTTTAGGATTTCAAATGGTCCGATGTAACGTGGGCTCAACTTTCTTTTCTTGTCGAATCTCATAATGTCCTTTATTGGTGAGATTTTTAGGAAAACTCGATCACCTTCCTCAAATTCAAGATCTCTCCGTCGGTTATCGGCATAACTCTTTTGTCGACTCTAAGCTGTCTGGAGCCTTTCACGAATTAATGCTATTTATCTGTGGTTATCTGGACAATTTCTGGCCCCAAAAGCTTTCTTTCACCAACCTCATCCCAACAGATGGGTGACCTGCATTTCCTTTCATACAGGGCTTCATATGGTGCCATCTGAATACTGGCTTGGAAGCTATTATTATAAGCAAACTCAATCAGGGGTAAGTGGTCATCCCAGCTTCCTGTAAAGTCAATAACACAGGGCCTCAGCATATCTTCCAAGGTTTGGATGGTCCTCTCCGATGGTCCATCAGTTTGGGGGTGAAAGGTAGTACTAAAGGTGAGTCTTGTCCCCATGGCTGACTGTAGTCTAGCCCAAAATTTAGAAGTAAACCGAGTATCCCTGTCCGATACAATACTGACCGGAACTCCATGCAACCGCACTATTTCCTTAATGTACAACTGGGCCAGTCGATCCAAAGTGTATGTCGTGCGAATCGATAGAAAGTGGGCAGCTTTGGTCAACCGGTCCACAATGACCCAAATGCTATCATGTCCTGAATTTGTTCTAGGCAAGCCAGAGACAAAATCCATAAAGATGTGCTCCCACTTCCAATCTGGCACTGGTAAAGGCTGCAACAACCCATCGGGCCTTTGGTGTTCAGCTTTTACTTGCTGGCATGTTAGGCATTTAGACACAAATAGTGCTACCTCTTTTTTCATATTATTCCACCAAAAGATTTTCTTCAGGTCCTGATACATTTTAATACTTCCGGGATGTATCGTATAACGAGAATGATGTGCTTATTCCAAGATAGCTTTCTTCACGCTCTCATCATTCGGAGCACAAACCCAACCTTTGAATCTTAGCAAATCCTCACTACATATAGATAATTCATCTCTCTTTCCTTGCTTCACCTCTTTTATAATTGTTATAAACTGAGGGTCTTTCTTTTGTGCCAATCGAATCGGTTGGATTAATTGGGGTTCTACCTTAATATTGGCAATCATACTTACCACACCATTAATGGACGGAGTTGGATGCCAATCCACTATTTCCTCTAACAATCTCATTTCTTGGATCATTAGATGAGCTAAGACTCCCATAGATTTTTTACTTTGAGCGTCGGCCACAATGTTAGCTTTTCCTGAATGATAATGGATTGTACAATCATAATCGTTTAAGAAATCCATCCATCTTATCTGCCGCATATTTAAATCCTTCTGAGAGAAGAGGTATTTCAAACTCTTATGATCCGTGTATATTTCGAATTGCTCACCATATAGATAATGCCTCCATATTTTCAAAGCGAATACTATTGCAGCTAGCTCCAAATCATGAATTGGATATTTTTTCTCATATTCTTTCAACTGTCTGGATGCATATGCTACTACTTTCCCATATTGCATTAATACACAGCCCAAGCCTTTATGTGAAGCATCACTATAAATCACAAATCCCCCACTCCCCTCAAAAATAGTTAAAATAAGTGCTGAAGTTAATCGAACTTTTAGTTCTTGAAAACTCTCCTCACATTCACCTGTCCACTCAAATTTGATATTTTTCTGTGTCAACCGAGTCAATGGGGTTGCGATTCGAGAAAATCCTTCTACAAATTTTCTGTAATATCCTGCCAATCCCAAAAAGCTTCGAATTTCAGTCACATTACTTGGTTGTTTCCAATTAACAACGGCTTCAACCTTTGAAGGATCAACTGATAGACCTTCCTTTGATATAACATGTCCTAAAAATGTCACTTGTTCAAGCCAAAATTCACATTTACTAAGATTATCATACAATTTCTTTTCTCTTAATATTTGCAATACCATTCTTACATGCTGCTCATGTTTCTTTTGATTCTTGGAATAAATTAAAATATCATCGATGAATACCACAATAAATTTATCCAAAAAGGGCCTAAAGATCCGATTCATCAAATCCATAAATGCAGCCAGTGCATTGGTTAATCCAAAAGGCATGACTAAAAATTCATAATGGCCATACCTTGTTCTGAAAGTTGTCTTGGGAACATCTTCACTTTTAATCTTAAGCTGATGGTATCCAGATCTAAGATCAATTTTTTAAAACACTTGTGATCCTTGTAATTGATCAAATAAATCATCAATTCTAGGTAATGGATACTTATTTTTCACTGTCACTTGGTTCAACTGTCTATAATCAATACACAATCTCATAGTCCCATCTTTCTTTTTGACAAACAGTACTGGAGCACCCCAAGGTGACACATTGAGCCTGATAAAACCTTTATCTAATAATTCTTCCAATTGTTGTTTCAGTTCCTTAAGTTCTGCAGGAGCCATTCTGTAAGGTGCCTTAGAAATTGGTGTTAACCCAGGCAATAATTCAATGGAGAATTCAATTTTCCTATCAAGCGGTAATCCTGGCAATTCTTCGGGAAAAACGTCGGGAAATTCTCGGATAACCGGAGTGGTTTCCAAATTTATTTCTTCCTTCCTATCTTCTTTGATATAGGCAGGAAAGCCTTGACACTCTTTTCGAAGGAGGCGATTAGCTCGAATATAAGAGATTAAATATGATGGGGAGTCTTCTCTGACACCATTAAAGTAAAATACTGGTTGATTCGTAATACGAAAGGTAACAATTTTCTTATAATAATCAATACTTGCATGGTATGCAGAAAGTCAATCCATACCTAAGATTACATCAAAATCTTGAATTTCCAGGAGTATTAAATCAACCAACAGTTCTTTTTCTTCTATCTTTATTACACATGATTTGTACACTATATTGGTGTTAATTGAATCTCCCATCGGTGTGGCTACCTCTAGAATGTATTCTAATTTGTTCTGGTTCTACCTTTAAGTGGCATGCAACATGTTGTGACACAAATGAATAAGTAGATCCAGGATCAATCAAAACATGAGCTACTTTTTGGAAGATAGTAAGAGTACCTTGGATCACTGATTTTGAGGCCTGAGCGTCTTGCTCGGTAATTACAAATACTCTTCCCTTCATCTGAGGCTTTTGAGCTATCTCTCCCTGCTTTGGAAGCTGTAAGCTAAGACATTGCTAATCTGGTGTCCCAATTTTCCACATTTAAAACAGGCTCCAGTATTCCAATAACAAGGGCTTGATCCATGATTTTTCCCATATTTTCTATATGGTTCCATTGAGTTTTGAAATGGCGAGGGCCTTGGCTTCTTGTTTGGCCTTTCAAACTGTTGTTGATTATATGATGTAGGTCGAACATGACTGTTCTGATTGTTCGTCTTTTGGTAATCTTCAAAATCTTTTTCGATAATTTGGGCTCGATCCACTATTTCAGCATAAGTTCTCAATTTCAAGACTGATATTTTGCTTCCAATAGCTGGCTTGAGACCCCTTTCAAATTTCTTCACCTTTCTTGCCTCATTGTTAATCATATGTGGTACAAACCTGACCAATTCAGTAAACTTGGCCTCGTGCTGTGCTACTGTCTTATTTCCTTGGATTAATTCTAGAAATTCCATTTCTTTTTGGTCTCGAATAAAATCTAGGAAATACTTTTCATTAAATGCCTCTAGAAATACTTCCAAAGTCAAGGGTTTATTTTCTTTGACCAATACTCCTTTTGCCATTCGCCACCAGTGTTGTGCCTCACCTTCTAACATAAAAACTGCCAAGGCCACCTTCCTATCATCAGGACATTCCATAACCTCAAATATTTTTTCCAATTACATAATCCATCCCTCGGCTTCCAGTGGGTTTACGACACCCTTAAAAGAAGGTGGGTTTAATTTCTTAAATTGTTCGATATTACTCCCACCATTTCCTGTAACTGACTGCCTGGGTGGATCGTTGTTTTCCATCTGATGTTGCAATAGAGCAACCATATTTTCCAAGGCTTTGTGAACTCCTTCCATATTGGCTTCAGCTATTCTGGATCTTGACTTTATCCTAAACCTATTGCTCTGATACCATACTTGTCACACCCCAAGAATTTATAATATTGTTATTCCTGAGATGTGACAGACAAAACATATATACATCCATTGATAGGACAAATTTACAGTGGCGAGGTCTTACAAAGTAACAAAAGAAAGCTAGCACAACAACAATATCTTCCAAGGTTGATCTTGACTAGCACTCAAAATGAATACGCAGTTATCCTGAAAAAAATGTTTACCATAGTTTGATGAGTTTGGCTACTCAATAAGTGATCATCATAATCCTAAATATAATCATGATTGAAAGATATCAATATTTTCCAAAATGAGATCTATTAACAGAAATGCATCAACAGTTTCACTTTCAATAAATGCATAATTAAGTATAATCCGAGTAATTGAAATGCATATAACACTTTAACGGTAGTGCATAATTCAAAGGATTTCACAAAATACCCTACTGACGTCCGAGGTAGGTCACCTATATACCTCATCAGCGTCCTGATGGGTCCACTTAATCCCTATTGGCGTCCCAGATAAGTCTATTTAATCCCTGCAAGTCCACTTATACCTCACCGGCGTACCGGATGAGTCCACTTAATCCCTACCGGCGTCCCGGATATACCTCATCGGCGAACCGGATGAGTACACTTGCATACTTAAATAATTTCTAAATCTCTTTAAACATTCGAAAGCAGCAATATCATGTACTCAACATATCACTGGAATCATTAATATGAATCTCACTAAAACCATTAATAACATTCACTTTCAATAACATTTCAAAAATAACCAATCAAATATTTTGGGCTCAAATTTAGAAAGGTAGCAGTTCGTAAAGACATTCTAGCATAATTGCCAATTTAATACGTATAGAAAAACTCTTATAAAAATTCAAGAATACGGAATTATCACAATTTGTGGGATATCAATTGACGAATGAACATTTCACAGACAATGCTATAATCAAATTCAAAAATATCAGTTTTCTAATAATAAGGCAGTCATTTGCACATGAAATTTACAATGTCTAAATATTCAAAAACAGTAGAAAAGAATTCTCACAATTTTACTAACAGTAGAAATATTACATTTATTTTTAATAATTTTACAGTATCTAAAATTTTCTAACTATAGACAAGAAAAATAAATAAATTTATTTTTCTAAGAATTTACAGCATTTAAAATTTTTAACATAGATAAAATATCACAATTTTTATTAAAAAGATTATTTTTCAAGATAATGACGTCGCGTGGGCATAAAATTTATCGCGCCTAAAATTCATGATAATAAGTAGAAATAATTATTTCATTTTATTTTTAAAAAGAATGGATTATTTTTCGAGACAATAAGGTCACTTATACACAAAACTTATAAAATAAAGATCCTGGACGGAAATATCACTATTTATTAAAAATAGACTATTTTTCAAGAAGATGATGTCACTTACACACAAATATTTGAGAGGGAGCTTCCGATAAAAATTCGGCTCGAGAGAGGAGTTCACTGTGTTTCGACCAGAGAGACAAATCTCATAAGTTTTCTAAGGTAGGAGTCTTCACCTCTCTGAATTTAGATTCTACTAACATATTATTTTATTCTTTCATTACGTTACAGGTGTGAGCGTTAGTTTACGCTTTAAACACCTAAAGCTTTTATTACGTTACAGGTGTGAGCGTTTGTTTACGCTTTAAACACCTAAAGCCCACGTCCTTTAGTGGACGTGGCAAGAGCAAGGAAACACAAAGCTTTTAAAACAAAAGCTTTTAAAAGTAACGATGGTCCCTAAGGACCATGTTCAAACGAATTGTCATGCATTAAAAGTTGTTTTCTTTTTTTTTGAAAGTTTAGGATTGTTACATATGTACTGAGTTTGGGGGAAGTCGAGCATACCACTGAAAAGCTGAGCTGTCAAGGGTTTCAACAAAATGACGGAGAAGAAGTCTCCCATCAGCTGTTGTTTCTCGACATGCTGCTTGGAAGTGGGCAATATGCTAGTTTGGGGACGTGGTTTCGTTGAATAGAGGAAACTTCCCTTTCTTGTAATCTGAGGAAAATAGGAGTTGGTCAATGTATGAGGGGTACGGCCTTTGATAAGGCATCGCACCCTGTATCCCTGGGATTTGTCTGTTCTGTAAGCTATGGGTCACCACAGCATCATTGTCTGTCTGAGAGACAGGGTGAGGGATAGATTTTTCCTATGAGGCAGAGGGCGAGGGCTGCCTTGGAGGTGCACCACTTGAGTGATGTGAATTGAACTCATTGTTAGCTGATTAGCATGTGGTGTCTAGACAATCGATCCTTTCCATCATCACGTACACCATATCTTCAAACTTTTTCATGCGCGCTTCCTGCGCGTCGTCAGGCTCGCTTACGACCATTACGCTGACTGTTTCAGTATGGAGGTCAACGTTAGTTGCAACTAAGGGCTTGCGAACTTGACGGGTCTTGCGTGGTAGATCGATCAGTAGGGGGCCAACATGCCTTAACTGAACTAGACTTTTTTGTGCCGATCGCGTGAGGATTGGTTCTCAACGGTCTTGGGACCATGGCCAATGATAGACTGGGTCTTCTTCTACGATTCTAACCACAGTGCAGGGCTCATGGATCTTTTCTTCAGGCTTCGTCATCTGAAGAAGGTAGAAGGGATTTAGGCGAAGAGGGTCATCAGAGTGGTTAACTAGACCTCCTTAGTCACTTGCTTGGTGAGAATTTGCAGACCCTGATCGCATTTAGCTTTGAGTCTTTGATGGACCTCGTGCCAAAACTGTGATCGGGACTGCGGCTGGTCAGCTCTTCTTGTACAACAGAGAGTTGTCTCCATCAGGTGTGGCAAAGGATGAGGGCCGAGGACTGGAGTCATCTTGGGTCGGGGAGGATGAAGGACCCAATCTTCCATCAGGTCTTTGCCCTGAGCTCTCTTGTGGGCTTCAGAGACATGAGCGAAATGACGAGGGTGGTTCAGGATGGTACTCTTGGGGAAGGTCTTCAAGTACCAAGGCTGAAGGTGCTTGCTCAAAGAAGGAGGAGCAAGCAAAAGTAGGGTTGACTAATGAGAGCGCCTGACTTAAGCGCGAGGGGATGTCTGTGATGGCGACGCATGTGCGCCCCTGGAAGAAGGATCATGGGTGACTTGGGGGTCGGCCAGGGCTTGAGCAAGTGATCTGGCCTTAAGAGGCCGAGAACTACGAGCAGGTGTCTGCAAGAGAACAGGTGGAGACTTGTTCCTTACGAGGTGTGCTAATGTGTGCTGAGTAGAAGGACAAGAAGGTAGTCTCCTGTGTACTTGGGTTGGAGCAATGACGGCATTGCCCTGAGTGGTGAGATGCATAAGAGTAACGAGTGCAGGACCTGGCCTTGGGAGCTCTGATTCTGGACACGGACTCGAGGTAACATAAGAGTTGCTCCGAGGTATGGCTCGGGTGGGTGACCCCTGAGCCTTATGGTGTGTGTAAGAGGTGGAGGTCACAGGGCCTCTGTCCCTATGTGTCAAGCCCCGAGGGATAGAGACACATGGTGGTGTAGGAATGTGGGGGGCAGCCTTGTGGCAACCCACAAAAGCGATGCTTGCCTTCTGTGGAGAGGGAATGGGCAGCCTTCCAGTGTACCTCGACAGTACGACCGACAAGTGGCTTGCCGGTGGATGGGTGGATGCTGTGAGCGGCAACAGATTTGTTGCCGATGCAAGGCACCTTGGTGGCGGCTCCACCAGAGCAAGGAGATGGGGATTTAGGGACTTTTAGGTCCCTCCTCATGTCAATCCGGGTTAAGACCTGGGAGCTAGAGCTGGGGTCTTTTCTCAAAAGAAGGGATGACAATGACGTTAGAGGAGCTTGTTCCCTGAGGACACTCACGAATGCAGGGATGAGAAAATCCCCAATCCGGATGGATTGGTTACAGAATCGGAAAGCCATAATTAATGTGTGAATACAGAAAATAAAAATGAGAAACTAGCAAAACAAGTAGGATCTGACTAAGGGGTAGGTAGTCCCCATTGGAGTCGTCAAGCTGGTCAGGTGCCTCGATCTCGCCCTCAGGATCTGGATGATAGGGTGGCATGCATGTCGAGTTTCGGGGAGACTCGAGGTGTTTTTGAGATCGCTCTCTCGAGAACCCCATTCGAGAACGAGGACAGGTATTACCAATCGATGAGAGACGAATTTAGGGTGGGTTCAGGACATACTCGAGCTGGCTCGCGTGGGCATCCTCTTAGATCACGAAAAAAGGCCCATAGTAATAAAACTGGTTCGGAATAACCTCCCTTGGCTTGTATTCTCTTGTTTTTTGCATCCACACACATAAGGCAAATATTATAATGCAGGTGGGTCAACAGACCTCACATTGCCTCTTTGGTGAACGTACACAAGCATGCACATTCAAAAGAAGAAGAGAAGAATGAGAGAAGAAAGATGGGGGAGAGAAGAATTTGACCAGATGGGAAGATCAACAAAGTGATTAAGCTGATGAGTGATTAGCTTGACGTGGTAGTAAAACAAGCTCGATAACTCAGACCCGCTCAACAGAATTACTACTAGACATCAATACCGATATAGACTAGCTAGACACGATGGTTAGTCTATCATGGCAATAAAGTTGGCACAGTAATTCTGGCACAGCAGCATTACAGTTAGGCGACAGGACTACCATAATAGGCTAATCTCAACCCCTCTTTAATCAAACAAAAGAATAACAGTAATAATAGATATCATAAAGAAAAAACATACGAAGAGTAAGATGGGAAGAGAAAGATAGAAAAAGAAGAGTGTGAGAGAAGAGAGAGGAAAGGAGAAAAGAGGGTGAAAGACATAATCGATGTTAGGCATCGCCAGCTGTGTTGGAAAAGGAAGAGAAGGAAAGACATAGTCGATGCTAGGCATCGTCGGCAGGGTTGGAAAGAGAAGAGAGAGATGGACACAATCGATGCTAGGCTTCATCGGTTATGTTTAAGAAGTGGAGAGAGAAGACACAGTCGACACTGGACATCGTTGGCTATGTTTAAGAAGTGAGGAGATAGAAGATGCAGTCAGCGTGAAGCTTCATCGACTGTGTTTAGATAGAGATGAGAGAGAAGATGTAGTCAGTGCTAGGCTTCATCGATTGTGTTTAAGGAGAGTAGAGAGAGAAGATGCAGTCGGTGTTAGGCTTCACCGACTGTATTAAACAAAGAAGAGAAAGAAGATGTAGTCGGTGCTAGGCTTCACCGGCTGTGTTCGACGAGAAGAGTGAGAAAATTCATTCGGCGTTAGGCTCTGGTTAGGTGCCTTGATCTCGGCCTCTGGATCTAGATGATCTGATGGCACATGTCTCGGGTTTCTGGTGAACTCGGGATTTGAGATCACTCTTTCAAAACCTTGCTCGAGGGCAAGGGCAAGGGTAGGTATACCAACCAATGAGAGAGGAGATTTAGGTGGGTTCGGGAAATACTCGAGCTGGCTCGCGTGGGCGCCCTCTTAGATCACGTAGAAATGCCCCCAGCTACTTGAGCTGGTTCGGAATCGCCTCCCTTGACCAGTAATACTCTTGTTTTTCTGCACAACACTTCTATGGTTAATTTGTAAGACAAGTGGGTCGAAGTAACCCACCCTTGTCTTAGGGCAATGCACGTTCACATGAGAAGGCGATGAAGTTCATGGTTCGGTGAAAGATAGAAAAGAGAAGAGAGCTTGACGTGGGGCTGAGATTAGCATGACAACTAGAAATTACTGACTCGAAGTGGTAGCAAGACGAGCATGGTTCTCAAGACCAGCATGGCGACAATACTACTCAAAATCGAGGTCGGCGCATCAGTGATAGGCTAGGTCTACCCTCAGTCAAGTGAGAGGAGAAAGAGGTGACGAGGAAAGAACGCAACAGCAAAGAGAAGGGGAAATCCAAACATCAATAGGCATTGCGATTGGCAATGCAAGGAGACGGCGCATCCCTTGTGGACTGTGCTAGCTCCTGATGAGGCACACGGTGATAGTTTCTCCTAGGTCGCATGGCGCGGGACGCAGGGAGAACGGCGACAACACCGGGCACATGGAGGAGGCTTGCGGATGGCAATAGGTGTTGTCAAAGCCCCTAGCGGGCGACGATAAGTATCGCCGTTTACACTAGACCCGCAACAGGGAGCGACCCCTACAGACAGCAACGAACCTTGCCGTCTGGGTTCTTCACCGAGACATCAAAGTTACGTCTGTGGGCAGCGATGGGCCGCACCATCTACAAACCTCACTTGAAGGAAGAAACAGATGAGTAGAAGGGGAAGGAGACTCGCGCATGGCATTGCCATCACCATGCGTGCCCCGTGGGACCAAGGGAGAGGCATGCACAGCACTGACATTGTCGTGCATAACCCCTGCAACTGTCGTGCATAACCCTTGCAAGGAACTCAGACGAAGAAGAAGGAGAAGAGATGAGAGAAGAGAGAGAGAGAAAAAGAAAAGAAAAAGAAGAGAGAGAAGGTTTACCTCAAACCTAAGGATACCGATCAAAAGTTTCTCTCACCTCACTCCCTCTCTCAAGCGTGACACAACAATGATAAGAAAGAGAAACTTGTATTAAGTGAAAACTCTCTCTTGTGTGTGCCTCTGTCTCTTCTTTTTTTGCATACAATGATGGTACATATATATAGAAATGTGCCCCAAACATGGGTGGATGATCAAAAGTAACCCTAATTGTTGGAAATTAAGATTAAATTGAATTGAAAAAAATTAGAAAACAAGGTACAAAATGACATATTTGCCCCTTCCCAACAAGTTGTGGAATTCTAGAACGGTCCCTGTGTTGCCTTAGGACTTGCGTGATCTTACATGGCTGATCCGGGGTCGTTCTGATGCCTGGTTGATCGTAAGATGATTGTTTTCTTGTAGGGCTAGAGATGATGATCTATTTGATACAAACTTCGAGCCATGGATCGTGTTTTTGGTGCACGATCATGTGACTTGAAATTTTTGTAGATATTGAAACTTTGGGTCGATAGTGTGTTCGTTCCTTTATGTTTTTATGTGTTTTCTTCGCTGAATCACACTGAGCATGCTACTACGATCATGGCGCACCAAACACAGCTCGATTCTGTGGCAAAACGAAGATTTTGCAAGTTTAGAACTTTGGCCAGAATCAAGGATTCCGACGACGGAATTTACAGCTTGTTCGTTGGCTTTGTGTGCAGAATCCGACCATTAATCATGTACGGGGTTTGGGTCAGAGATGGCCTGAGACCTTACGCCCATAATAGAATTGGTCTCACGTCGATCGAGCTCATGAGCGGCATGATTTTTCCACTCCAGCAAGGCACAATGCTACTGAATTTCCTGTACTTTCTTCATAGATCAGCAACTTCTCTTTAGCTTTTCTTCATGCTCGGGTATCATCACGAGGTGTGTCATATATCGAATCGCTCGTCTTGACTAAACAAACATGGTCACAAAAATTGAGAGCGATATGACTTAAGATGAGTGAGATATAAGCGTCGAAATTCATTGGTCGTTACTGTCCCTTCAATGGTATAGTGTTATAGGGTGGCCGCACAGGAATAGCATGCTGCTTCTTTTTGTTTCACTCTTTCGCCTATAACTTCTTTTTAGAATGTCCGTTTGAGCTGAAACATGACCCTTGGGGGTTTTCAATTATGTTGGATCCAATGGTAGTGGTCCTGTAGTAATTTGATACACTTAAAATGTAGTTCTAGTTATAGGAGTCCGTTTCAAGGTGCTAGAGGCCGATGCTACCAGAACTGTTTCTCAGTCTGTACTGCCTTAGACATATCAAAATGCGATGAAACCAGGAGACTCTTAAGAGACCTCATGAAGATCTTGGCCAGTTCTGGAGCTGTTATGAGACTGTCAGAATTTCCAATACTTGCTAGGCCTATTGAGTAGGCGCACCATATTGATGAAAAATACCTTCCAACAAGCTCTGCCGACTGTATTAGATAGAGAAAAGAGAGAAGATGTAGTCAGTGTTAGGCTTCACTGACTATATTAAATGGAGAAGAGAGAGAAGATGCAGTCAGCACTAGGCTTTGTCGATTGTGTTAGACGAGAAGAGAGAGAGAATGCAGTCAGTGTTGAGTTTCGCCGACTGTGTTAAACGAGAGCAGAAAGAGAGATAGAGATGAGAAGAAGAGACAGAGAGATAAAGAAGAGAAGAAGGGAGAGAAAGAGAGATATGGATGAAAAGAAGAGAGAGATGAGAAGAAGAGAGAGAAGGAAAGGGATGAGAAGAGAGAGAAAGAGATGAGAGAAAAAGAGGGAAGGAGAGAGAAAATTACCCTATCGAAGGCTACCGACCATTTTCTTCTCTTTCCTCTCTCTCTCTCCAAGACACACCCACGAGTTTAAGAGGAAATTGAAATTATATTGATCATTGTGTGAAATGAACCTTTGGTCCTTTACAATTTGGCTTTGCATGCTTATATAGAATTGGGCTAAAACATGGGTGAGCGCCTAAAACTACCTATAATTGAAGATAATTATAAGTTAATTGAATTAAAATAAATTCTAAAATTGGGTGCAAAATGATTATTTAGCCCCTGCCTAATAATGTGTTGAATTTCATAACAGTCCCTGTTGCTGTCCAAGAACTTGCATGATCTTTCATGACTGATCCAGGGTTGTTCTGATGCCTGTTTGATCGAAAGATGATTGTTTTCTTGTGGGGCTCGGCATGGCGATCGATTTGATACCAACTTCGAGCCATTAATCATGTTTTTAAGCCATGATCATGAAACTTGAAACTTGCTTGAATCGTGAAAACTTTGGATCAATTGTGTGCTCGTTTCTTAATGTTTTTCTTTAATTTCTTTGTTGAATCACACTGAGCATGCTGTCACGATCACGTTGCAACAAACGCAGTTTGATTTTGTGTTCGGATGAAGATTTTGTCATCTTTAGTTTTTGTCGGAATATTGAAATCCGGCAACTAGATTTTACAGCAACTTCGAGGCCTTCGTGTGTGAATTCCAACAATTCATCGTGCATGGGGTTCGAGCCAGAGATAGCCACGGACCTTACGCACATAATGCAATTGGTTTCATGCCAATCAGGTATGCCAGCGTCATGATTTAGTCGGTGAAGTGGGGTGCGCTGCTGCTAAATTTTTTGCAACTTTCTTCATGGATTAGCAACTTCTCTCTAGTTTTTCTCCTTGCTTGGGTATTGTCATGGGGCGTACCACATATCGAAACGCCCGTCTTGATGAGATGAACATGCTTATCAAATTTGACCACTATCCGACTCGAATTGAGTGAGATATAGGCCTCAAAAGTCACTGTCTGTGACTGTAAAAACAGCCACCTTTAATGGTGTTTTGGTGTAGGGTGGCCACATGGGAATAGTGTGCAACCTACCCCTTTTCAGTATTTTACTCATAACTTTGTCTTAGAGTACCAGATTAACCCGAAACTTGACCCATAAAGGTTTTCGACTGTGTCGAAACTAATGGCGGTGGTCCCACAGCTGTTTGACACACTAAAATGATAGTTTTAGTTACAGATTCCATTTCAGGGTGCTAGAGGCCGATTTTTCTAAAATTGTTTCTTTGTGTTCATTAGCTTAGACATGTTTGATAGTAATGAAACTTGGTAAATGGCCTTTTGGAGTACTAATGAAGATCTTGACCAATTTTGGAGCCATTCTGAGACTTTCAAAATTTCCACTGTTTCTTTAGGCTTTATTGACCTACTTCCTTTTTATTCCACATCAGGGACCAAGGTGCTGAAAATGTGTTCAAATACTATCGTCCAACTGTATAATCCAAAACTATAGTATACGTCCTGGCCGCATGACGTTAAAAGACTTCTCATTGGTCCCAAAGGCATGACCCTAAACACGCCTTCACAAAAAAAAAGGGGCATGTTATACACCTGAACAAGGGAATGCCAAGAGTAAAAATGATGGACGGGCATGGTCACGAAACCATGAGTAAAATAGTTCAGTGGAAAACAAAACCTAGGCACGGTGAAAACCCCAAAAGGGCATCGTGACCAAAAACAGATGAAAAGGGTGGACATGACCGCAAGGTCATGGGTAAAAGAGCCCCAAAAACAAAGGAAGTCGGTGAAAACCATCTCTACGGCGTCACTTCCCATGTTCAAGTGAAAACCCGTGAAAGGGCACTTGGACCGATAAAACTGGTTGACGCACTACCACTGCCTCAGTCGACATTTAATTTCCAAACAAGTCACAAGCCTGGTTAATGAGGTCTACCTAAAATCCTCAAATGTCAGCATCCAGTCACAACACAAATTGGCTCATCAAGGAGTGAGAGCCACATAAGATCTCTCATATTTTAACATCAACAACAACAACAAGAGTCCTTGAGGGTGAGGAAGATGTCCAAAAGATCCCTTCGGAATGCTAAAGACCATCACAAAGGTAAGAAACTGATGAAGTCATGGTCTAACCTGCTAGATACTTACGGTATTTCTCGCCAAAATCCCCTAGCTAACAAGGGCCTAAACTTTCGGACAGGTCAGAAGCCCTCGACCGGACCCCGCTTGACGAGACCTACAAAGATACCCTAAACACCAAAAGCAAACCTGGTGTAGCAGCGAGCAATGCCGATCAAAGGTTCATAGCAGTTGGCCTTTAGCTGGGCCTGATTCTTTTCAAGCAAGTCCCTACAAAGGCCTCATGCTTCAAAATCGTAGATAGTACCTCGAGGGTGAGGACTTCGATAAGATCCCTCAAACTTCCCAAATGATTGCACTTCTCAACTCTCTCGAAGCACAACATTCGATGGGGCATGCTGTTAGAAGATATTTTTCATCATCATGGGGCCCCCGCTTAATAAAAGCCTAGTAAACAGTGGAAATCCTGACAGTCTCATAATAGCCCTAGAACTGGCCAAGATCTTCATGAGGTCTATCAAAAGTATTCTGTCGTGTTTCATCACATTTCGACATGTCTAAGGCAGTGCATCCTGAGAAACAGTTCTGGCAGATTCGGCCTCTAGCAACCTGAATGAACCCCAATAACTAGAGCTACATTTTTGGTGTCTCAATTTGATGTGGGACACTGCCATTGGATTTGGCACAGTTGAAAACCCCTAGGGGTCAAATTTCAGGTTGAACAGATATCCCAGTAAAACGTTATAGGTGAAAGAGCGAAATAAGAGGAGCCGCACGTTATTCCCGTGCGGCCACCCTGCAACTCAACACCATTAAAAGGATAGTCACGACTAGTGACTTTCGACACTCATATCTTACTCGTTCGAGGTCGGATCAAGTCGAAATTTTGTGAATGTATTCGTCTCATCAAGACGAGCATTTCAAAATGTGGCACGCCCCGTGACGACGCCTGAGCCCCAAGAAAAGTTAGAGAGAAGTTGTTGATCCGTCAAGAAAGTATAAAAAATTCAACAGCATCATGCCTCACTCGAGTGGCCAAATTACGCCGCTCACGAGCCCGATCGACACAAGACTAATTCCATCGCGTGCGTAAGGTCTCGGGCTATAGCCAACCCGAACCCCGTATATGATGAACGGTCAGATTCCACACACAAAGCCGACGAAGTAACTTCAAATTCTGTCACTGGAATTCCAGATTCCGACCAAATTTCCAAAGTTGTAAAATCTTCGTTCGAGCATAGAATCAAGCTGGGTCGGTTGCCCCGCGATCGTAATGGCATGCTCAGTGTGATTCAGCAAAGAAATCATAGAAAACCATCAAGGAACGAGCACACTATCGATCCAAAGTTTCAAGATTCAATCAAAATTCATGTAACATGATCGTGCCTTAAAAGCACGATCCATGGCTCAAAGTTGGTATCAAATCGATCGCCATACCGAGCCCTACAATAAAACAATCATCTTTCGATCAATCAGGTATCAGAACAACCCCGGATCATCCATGAAAACTCATACATGTTCTAAGGCAACATAGGGACTGTTTTGAAATTCCACAAACTGTTAGGAAGTGATAAATCTGTCATTTTGCACCCTATTTTATAATTTTTTTTAATTCAATTTAATCTTAATTTTCAGCAATTAGGGTTACTTTTGAATATCCACCCATGTTTGGGGAATATTCTATGTATACCACGTACCATCATTGTACGCAAGAGGCAATACACACACAGAGAATACACAAAGAGAGAGTTTTTACTGAATAAAGTTTCTCTTTCTTCTCATTGTTGAGTCACGTTTGGAGAGAGAGAGAGTAAGGTGAGAGAAACTTTTAGACCTATCCCTTGGGCTCAAAGTAAACCTTCTCTCTCTTCTTTTTCTTTTCTTCTTCTCTCTCTTCTTCTCGTTCTCCTTCCTCTTCTCCATCTGAGTTCCCCTCAGAGGTCATGCATGGCAGTGGCAGTGTCGTGCATGCCTCTCCTGTGGTCTCATAGGTCACGCATGGTGCTGGCAGCACCATGCATGAGCCTCCTTCTCCTTCTATTTGTCCATCTCTACCTCCCAACAAGGCTTGCAAATGGTGCTGCTCATCGCTATCCACAGACGTGTCCTCGATGCCTCGGTGAAGACCGCAGACGGTGAAACTCATTGCCGCCCGCAGGGGTCTTCTCCCGTCGCACGCCTTTCGCAGACGGCGATGCTTATCGCCACCCGTGAGAGGTCTTGGCAATGTCTATCGCTGCCCATTACCTTTCTTCGCATGCGCAGTACTTATCGCCGTCTGCGAGTCGTGCGCTTTGCAAATGGCTATTGTCGCGCTCTTCACGAGAGGCTATCGCCACCCGTGCAGGGGTGCGCTACCTTCTTGTGTTGCCAATGGCAATGCCTGGCGTTGTCTATAGTTCCTCGCTTCCCCTTGTGCTACGAGCAGTAGTGTCTAGTAGCTTCCAAGGGCTGTGACACTGCTACTCCACAGTCATGGGTGGCGATGCCTAGCACCGTCAAGACCCTATCTCTCCACCATCTCTTGCATTATCTTCATTCTCTTCTCTTCTCACTTGATTGAGGGTTGACCTAGCCTAGCACCTCCATATCGGCCTCGATTTTGAGTAGTCTTGTCGCCCTGCTGGTCCTAAGTACCATGCCCGTTTTACTACCACTCCGAGTCGGTCACTGTCTGGCTATCAAGGTATCCCTTCATCAAGTTTTCTTCTCTTTTCGACCTTTACTCGAAACTTCCACTCCATCATCCTAACCTCTCACATTCTTAGCCACACGAATGTGCATTGCCCTAAGACAAGGGTGGGTCTCTTCGACCCACTTCTCATGCAAATTAACCTTAGAAGTGTTATGCAGAAAAACAAGGAGATTACAGGTCAAGGGAGACGATTTCGAATCAGCTAAAACAGCTGGGGGGCTTTCCGACGTGTTCTAAGAGGGCGCCCATGCATGCCAACTCGAGTAAGTCCTGAACTCACCTTAGATTCCTCTCTCATCGATTGGTATACCTACCCTTGCTCTTGAGCAAGCTTCCAAGAAAGTGATCTCAATTCTCGGGTTCACTAGAATCCCAAGATACGTGTCGCCTGATCATCTAGAAGGCGAGATCGAGGCACCTAACCAATACCAACTTCGAGCCATGGATCGTGTTTTTAAGCCACGATCATGCGCCTTTAAATTTGGATGAATCATGAAACCTTCGAATCGATAGTGTGCTCATTTGTTAATGTTTCTTTGTGATTTCTTTATTTTATCACCCTAAGAAATCTATCAAGATCGCGTGGCAACAAATGCATCTTGATTTCGTGTCCGGACAAAGATTTTGTAACTTTGGAGTTTTGGCCGAAATCTAAAATTCTGGGGTCGAAACTTGCAGTCACTTGACACCTTCCTGTGCTAAATCCAACCGTCTGTCATGTACAAGGTTCGGACTAGAGATACCCTAGACCTTACACACACGATGGAACTGGTCTCATGTCAATTCGATGCGCGAGCGCCATGATTTAGCCACTCGAGCGAGGTATTTCGTTGCTGATTTTTATGCAACTTTCTCTATGGATCATCAACTTCCCTCTAGCTTTTCTTCCTGCTCGGGCGTTGTCACGGGGCGCTTCACATATCGAACGCTCATCTTGACGAGATGAACATGCTCACAAAATTTGAGTGCGATCCAACTCGAGACGAATGAGATATGGCCCCTGAAAGTCACTGTCCGAGACAGTAAAAATAGTCACCTTTAATGGTGCTTTAGTGCAAATAGGGCGCACGAGAATAGTGTGCGGCTTACCCCTTTTTGGTATTTTACACGTAACTTTGTCCTGGAGCGCCTGATTAAGCCGAAACTTCACTCGTAAGGGTTTTTTACCGTGTCGGATCTAATGGCGGTGGTACCACAACTATTTGACTCACCAAAAATATACTTCTAGATATGGAGCCCATTTCAGGGTGCTAGAGGTTGATTTTTTGAAATTGTTTCTTTGTCTATACTGCCTTAGAAATTTCTGATTGCGATGAAACTTAACAGGTGGCCTTTTGAAGTGCTTAGGAAGATTTTTACCCGTTTTGGGGAAAATCTGAGACTATCGAGAATTCCGCTGTATGTCATGGCTTTATAACTAGCTTCATCTTTATTTCGCATCAGAGACCAAGGTGCTGAAAAATGTCTTCAAACACCCTCCTCCCTAGATACCCTTTCAGAAGGTTTTGGTGGCCAGAAAAAGGGCAGGTGGATAGAAGTCGAGGGGAGAGTCCCGCAGGTTAGGGCACGTCCACGGCTTGCGGAAGGACGGGAGGCTCCTGCACAGACAGGGTCACACGCACGAAACTGGGAGGAAGAGAGAAAGAGAGAGAAGGAATGGCTTGGCTTGGGGGAAATGGGATGACTTGCACAACCGGGATGTCCATGGGACCGCACACTCAAGGTTTTCCTCCTCCTCAATGTGTTCTCTCTCTTCCTCTCTTCTCTCCCGAATGGGCTAGGGGCTCACAGAATAAGACAAAGTAAGAATGAACTAGCCTTCATTCTTCCCATCCTTTGAGGTATTGGGGCTTCACAAAAGGGAACCTTTTGGAGTGATTTTCTGGCCCTGTTTTACAAATGAGCTAAGCTCGCTTATATATAGGATTCTCCAAATAGGGGTGAATGCTCAAAAGTCAAGCTTAATTACAATTAAAGAAATTCAAAACAAATATAAAATTAGATGCAAATGATCAAAATGCTCCTGTGATCGTTTGCTCGAATGACCAGACTGTTCCTGCATGCAAGCTGCTCTGCCATGAGAAGACCTTGAAAGCTGGTTCTACAACTTGCAGCAATTGTTGAGCTTTTTTAGCAACATATCTTCGCTCTTCTTTCAATTGCGAACATTTTGATGCCCTTCAATCATGTTGTGGTGACCTTCTTCCCCGGGGTGAAAGTACGACCAATTTTGTGAACTTTATTTTCCAATGCATCTTTGAGTTGTGTCGTTTTAGCTCCTGACTCTGCTTGCAAATCATAGAGGAGGTCGTTGCAGTCATTTTGCACCAAGTTGGGGCCGATTTGGTGTAGATTTGCGTCTTTGACTATTTTGGAAGGTTACCGAAGAAAGGGATTCCAGCAACCGACTGGATTTTCTTCTTTAGTGACCTGAGGACTTGCATTCATCGAACAAGGGATTGAATGGAAGAGTCATACCAGAATGTAGCTTTGTGAGAGGTGGTTTTTTTGAACTCTTCCTCGCACCAATCCATGGCCTGGATTTTGAGCTATGCTTCATCGAATCCGGAACCTGCTGGACCACTTTTTTTTGTCCTGGTTTCTTCGGTTGCTTTTTTTTTAAGAGCAATAGGGATTCTCGGTCTTGCCACAGTGAGGGCCTTAGGTCAAAATGACAGAGCCGGTGTGATAAAGAACATGTAAACATTTGAGTTCGGTCTGATTTCAGAGAAATGCACCGTAGGTTGGAGAAGTTGCTGTCGGAAAACATCAACACAGACCCATTTTCGGGACTGATTCGATGAAGATGCATCGCACTAAGGTAAAACCCGTGAGTTGTGAGGTCGCATGAGCATAGACCCTTTTCGAGGGGTCTGATTGAGCCCAAATTTGGTCCTTGCGGGTTTTTTAACATTCCGAGAACAATGGCAATGGTTTGGTGCACTGTTACAGCCTCTATCATAGGGCTACAGTGGAGAGTCCTTCTTCGGTGCTGGGGAACTGCACCCAGGTCACTAGGCTGGAGACTTTATTTCTTGGCATAATCCGGGCCTGCGGGTGTTTTGTGAACCCGCGAGACAACACTATCGTCGGCTCTCTCCTTATTTACATGGGCTCATGGAAGTATATCAAAAATGACATACAACAGGAAGGGCATATGGTGATACAAGGTTTCAACCAAGTTACCCAACAAGATATAGGGAGCATTACATTGAAGCTCAGAATTGACGAGCTAGAGGCCTATGTGACATTCCAAGTTATCGAACCGAGGCATCTTATAATGTGTTATTAGAACGTCCCTGGTAACATGAAAGTGGTGTCATCCCCTCGACTCTGCATCAATGCTTAAAATATTTCCATGAAGGGAAGCAGCATACGATTTATGTCAATCGAAGGCCCTTTACCAACGTAGAGTCCCACTATGCGGATGCTAAATTCTATAATCTCGAGAATCATGACCGCTCTCAATCGAAGAATTAGATAGAGAGAGTGATTTTGATGAAGAGTATGGGATTAAGCAAGCATTGATCAGAGCCTTTGAAGGTTTAAACGTTGAAGAAGGAGTCAAGCGGCTCACGACCATTATTCTCGTGAGCGTCAACCTGGAGACGTTGTACCAGACCAAATATGGCATACTCGAAGACAAGATTCAAGGAAGGATGGTAAGAGGAGTATGAACCTCGCCCCTTGAAAGATGGAGCTTCAAGACCCCAATGGTCCCTCTATAGTGCTCAGGTTCACAGGATCATGAGGAATATGAATTATGACTGTTTGAGGTCATTTTCCATCACCTGTATCCCCGGTACGAATAAAGAGAGAGCAGTTCGTGACCTAGGTCTGCAAGTATCAAAATGCCTATAGACTACAGAAGCCGTAGGTCAATAAGCCCTGATCTGGAAGTAAACTTTTTTAAAATCTTGAAATGGCCCGAAAATGTGCAGGAGCTTACTTAAGGGTCACCTAAGAACACCTGTCAAGTTTTGTCGCAATCCAATGAGTTTTAGGTAATGCAGACCACAACACAGTTTCAGGAATTCTACCTCTATTATGCTGAAAATCGACTCTGAACTACATCACCATTATCGGAGCATCAAATGGTCTCCATAAGATCGTCATTGGATTCAGAATGCTCGAAAACCCCCGGATACCAATTTTCGACGCATTTAGATGCCTCTAAAGCATATTATGGCCAACTTACCCAAAATGGGTCAGCTGTACACTATTGTGGCGCACCTTTAGTGAACCAGTTTCAGATAATGGAAATTGTGCTTTACCATTTCAGGGGCAAACTTTCCATGGTCATATCTCCTTCATCTCGAGTCTAATGGAACCCAAATTTTGAGAACATGTTCGTCTCGACAACCTAATCGATTTGATATGTGGCACGCACAATGATATGACCCAAGCAGAGAGAAATCAAGGACAAAAGTTCGTCGAAAAGTTTCAAAAGTAGCAGGAAATTTCTAGCAACATGTCCTCTCAATCAAACACCCACATCATGGCCCTCGCACTTCAGATTGAAGCAAGGTTAGACTCGTCACGACCACAAGGTTGAGAGATTCCTCCGGGTCGAACCTTGCATGTGATCGACGGTCGGATTTGTCATAAATTAGGCATGAACAGTGGTAAATTTCGGCCACCAAGATCCAAATTCTGGCAAAAGTTTTCCAAGTTGGAAAATGATCGTCCGAGCATCAAATCAAGCCATTCTTTTTGCAAAACGATCGTGGTAACTTGCTCGTTATGCTACAGTCAAAACTTCAATTGATGGCTTGAAATGGATACCAAAGCGATTGTCTTCTCGAGCCTATCAAGAATACAATATTCTTTTAGCAAGATGGTGATCAGAAAAGCCCCGAATTAGCCACAGGTGAACGGGCATTGCAAGGATTGTTTTGAAATTTCACAGATTGTTGGTGCAGGGGCAAAATCATTATTTTGCCCCTAAGTTTTTAGAATTTATTTAATTCACTTAATTGTTAAATTTTAGTAATTAGGTCAAAAATTGATTGTACACTCATGTTTGGGCCCCACTTCTATATAAATATGTACACACCTCATGAAAAGGGCTACTTCCCAATCAATAAAAAAATTCTCTTTTGGCTTAAGCTTTGGGTCACCACTTGGAGAGAGAGAGAGAGGAGAGAGAAAATTTTGAACGGGTACCCTTGAGCTTAAAGGTAACTTTCTCTCTCCTCTTTCTCTCTACTCTTCCCATTCAATAAAAAAATTCTCTTTTGGCTTAAGATTTAGGTCACGGCTTGGAAAGAGAGAGGAGAGAGAAAATTTTGAACAAGTACCCTTGGGCTTAAAGGTAACTTTCTCTCTCCTCTTTCTCTCCTTCGCTTGATCAAAGGGCAGGTTGAGCCTTGTGCTTCCGTGACAGTCTTGTCGCCAAGCAGTTTAGCCATCATGCCAGTCTGAGTTACCGTGCCCATCTAGCTGCCGCGTCAGACTAGACGGTGTACCAGACCAGCCGTCATGCTAGTCTTGTCGCCGAGCAGTTTAGCTATCGTAGTAGTCTAAGTCACCGTACCCGTCTAGTTGTCGCGCCAGATCAAAGCCAAATTTTTCTCTCGTCTTCTCTCTCTTCACTCTCTCTTCTCTCTTTCTCTCTCTTCACTCATTTACTCTCTCTTATTTCTTCTCTCTCCTCTCTATATCATGACAGTGGAACTAGCGAGCACGGCATTTCTCTTTTTCTCTTTCTTACCTTTTCTCTCTGCACGACCTCCTTCTCCCGATGCACCCTCGTGACGGCCTTCTCCCGGTGCACCCTCACGACCACCTATCCTTGCCGCGTGACCACTTCCCACGGCCGCGTGCTATAAACACTGCCAAGCCCTCAACCGCGCCTAGCCTTCTTCCTGCCGTGCAACACCCTCAACCCTGTCGAGCCACTCTTCAAGGTCGTCCACCTCTATCATCTTCCTGCCGTGCACAAACAACCAGACGACAGCCTCTGTTGCTGCGCCCTCTTTTTCTCACCACTACACCACACTTCTCCGCCACCTCTGCGGCCACCCCTCTTCTTCTTCATCCCCTCTCTTAGCCTATGTAGCCACCTCTCTACCATCTCTTCCACCCACCTGCTCACGGCTCCCCCTTTCTCTCTGCCATCTCCGCCCCACTCTGCGGCGGCCCAGCCCCCTTTCTCTTTGCCTGCTCTCGCCTCCCCCTTTCTTTCCACTTGCTCTCACCTCCCCCTTTCTCTGCTGCCTTACTCCCTCTGCAATCTCCTATTCTTTCTCTCTCTAAAAAACCAACTGCGAGCACTCTCACCGTCCGTAATTCTCTCATCCTCTCGCTACTCTCTCTTTCTCTAAAAAGAGATCCAGCCACTGATCTCTCTCTCTCTCTCTACCCCCCTTATTATCGGTGGCTGCCATCGTTCACCCCTCCATCTCCGCCCCACTCTGAACCATTGCTGCTTTCCACCACGCTGCCATCTCTACCTTCTCCCCTTCAATCTGTCGTTCCAGGGGGCAGCGTATTAGCTATCTACGACCATCCCCTCTCGCTCTACCCTCTCGTTGTCTCTTCTCTCTGCACTTCACGCTTTCTCTCTCTAAAACCCCCAAGCAAACACCCCAACTCCTTTTCGTTTATTTCATTTCGTTTCTTTTTTTTTCCTTTCATTTTGTTTCGTCCAACATCTCTCACTCAAAACAAACTCTTCATTTCTCTTTCCCTCTCCAATAACCCAACAGCCTAATAGTAAGCCCTCTCCCTCCCTTGACTAATTGACCATTTTTTTATTATAATTATTTCATTTTACTTAAACCTCATCCATGTATTTTATCTTAGCTTATCTTCATTCTGTTTCTTCTATTCCATCAATTTTATTTTATTTTCCCCTACCCTATTTTATTTTTTTATTTACTTCACTTATTTTATTATTTTATTTTATTATTTTATTTTATTTTATTTTTATTTATTTTATTTTACTTTACTTTATTTTACTTATCTCTTTTATTTCCATTTTACTCTACCATATTTCTTTTTAATCATTTTATTTTATTTTCTACACCCAAATCAATGAGACTCTTAAACATATCATGGAGAGAATCGAAGATGTCAAAAATGTCAGACCACCGGTGAACTCGTCTGGTTATGGGGGCACCTACCCCCTCGTGCCACCATCAGTGGAAGAAGTGCATAGTCCACCATCCCCTCTCACAGCATATACCCCTTCCCTTCAAACCATGTCCATCCATCTGGCTGCTTTGCCCGTAATCACTCCAAGAGACATCCATGACATGGTCAGTCAGAGCCTTCGAGGCATGCAAATACTGACGAATCAAAAATCAACACACTATAGAAAGTAATATCTAACCTTCATAGACCAGTTGTCGTTTCCCTCTGCGTACAAAAAGAGAAGGTTGTCAATCTTCAACGATACCGACTCACCTAAGGGCCGAATGAACCAGTCGACAAGTTCATTAGGAGATGGAGGGGCTTTGACAGTCTACCAAAGTAATCCCATGCCTGAAAAGGATCCAGTTAGAACCTGCACCCAAAAGATGAGGGAGGAAATCTTTATTCATGTCTAGGCATCAAAACACCGCACCTTTTTGTATATGATCTCTATCATAGTTAGCATCAAGAGTATGCTTAAGCACCATGTGAGATGCACCCCCCTATTTTGATTGAAGGAACAAATCGGGAAGTCAACAACAAACAGTGCAACGCACTTGGAAATCAACAAAAGGATGCAGTTAATGTGGCAGTCACTCAATCGTAAGCCACTTGCTGATCAAGCACCCTTGAAAACTCTAGATACCTCCCGAAGGATCCCATAGTTGAGAGCTCAAGGAGAGCTTCAGCATGGATAGCAGCAGCTCAGCATGGGTGCCCCGCTTCCAAACCTTTATCAAAAAGCCTTCGATGAAGAGAAGAGAAACCAAGTCTACAATTTCAACAAGGAATGTACTCTTTAATGCCTTTGCAAATGTTGTTGGAGCAGGAGATGATAGCCCTGCCTGACGAGATTGGCCTGACAAATAACAAGAGGTACCATCCCTATCACTGCATGGTGGCGCATGTGGTTCAAGAATGCTCTACCCTTAAGGAACATATCGAAGCTTTGATCCAAAAGGGGAAAATCCATCTCGACAGCCGTAAAAAGGCATTTGATGTGGCTGATGCATCCCATGTGGTCATGGTCGAGGAAGAATAAATCCAAAGTATGCGCCCGAGAGAGTTATCCCTTGAACTCTTCCATGTCCTGTTTGACATGCTGATCGACCATGAGATGATTTTCCCGCACCCATCCAGACAGACAAGACACAGAGCTCAAGGATGCGAGAATCTCTCATACCACTTGTTGAGAGGTCATGACATATCCCAATGTTGAGGTTTCAGGGTCGTGTTTGAGGAACTCGTGGATAAAGGGTGAGTAGTGGTGACACCATCGGAACCTTCATATGAAGAACCCATTTCAGTGCCCGACTCAACACTTCCTAATGTCGGAAAAGTGACATCACCATGCGAGGGTCCATCCTCTAAAACCTCTGATTTGGATGAACCTTCGACATCTCAGCCCTGGAAGGTCTACTATGGGCGCAACAGGATGAAGGCCCTTAAGAAGGAAGTAATTTGGCAAGGAAAGCAGATCCCCAAGGAAATATGACACCAAGGTCGTACTACCCTCGCAAACCCGCCCCCGTCAATAAGAAGGGGAAGCCTAAGCGAGATCCTCAGGCCACTCACCGAAAGAGAATGATATTGCATCCCCCTGTTGAAGCAGTATTCATCTCACGAATACAGCCGCTTCCAACTTTGCACGACGTCATCCCACGTCAAATTCTGTTGCCCAAAGGTGACCAAGTCGAGAACATGAAAGCTAGTTAAGAAGTCATCCCTAAGGTGGCGCCTACTCATTCCACCCCTCAAATGTCTAATAAGGGTGCGGACTCTAAAAGCACCCCTCAACGATCCATGCAGGGTAAAGACCTTAAAGAACCCCTGCACATGTCCAATAAGGGTTATGACATTAAAAGATCCTCGATTACATCCAATGAGAGTGAAGACATTAAGATCCTCTTTGAGTCCAATATAGGTGAGGACCCTAAAAGCTACCTGGTTCCTTCCAATTTGAGTGATGGCTTTAAAACCTCTCCCCCTTCTTCTATCCTTGATTCTTAAAATCCCACTACTCCCACTTCATCTCTTTCTAAACTTACTCTCGAATGCTCAGACCATGAGGCTCTCGATGAAGAGCTCAAACAATGCAATACCAGTAAGCGGCATCGTAAGTAACTAAAAAAGATGATAGCATAAGCGACTGGCTTCCTAAGTGTTGGTGATGCTTTGACCTTCACCGCCAAGATGAAGAAACCCCTCTCCTGAGGAGCTAATCGAGCGCTTCCAAAACTCGAAGCTTAAGAAGTCTCAATGGCCCTCTATACCCCATTTGGAACAACAATGGAGGAATATGAGATGAAAAGGTTCTTCTTCTCAAGAGACATGCCACATGGTATGGGTCACCAATAGGACAACAATTATTGGCCAAATCGACTTAAGGTCCGGAAGGAATCTTCAGCCCTCCAAAAAGTTGAAGCAGTCAAGGCTCCTGAAGTACCCCAGTCCACCACTGGTCCCCTACCAAAAGCCTTCAACTACCCAACCTAAGTCAACACCTCTCCTTAAATACCCAGGTCTACCACTCTTTCATACCCAAACCCATCACCAACCTTTCTCGAAAATCTTGAGCCACCATAAACCACATCTGTTTGGTCAAATTCTTCAAACCCCAATATTTCTTCTCTCATTCTTCTCTTCCTCTTTTTGAATGTGCACACCCGTGTACGTTCCCCAAAGGAAAGGTGGGGTCCATTGACCCACTTGTCTTGTAACATTTGGCATGTGTGTGTGATTGTAGAAACAGGAGAATACAGGCCAAGGGACATGATTCCGAACTAGTTTTATGATTGGGGGGCTTTCTTCGTGATCTAAGAGGGCACCCAGGTGAGCCAGCTCGAGCAAGTCCCGAAACCACCTTAAATTCTTCTCTCATCAGTTGGTCTACCTACCCTTGTTTTTGAGAAAGGTTTTTGAGAGAGTGATCTCAACTCCTGGGTTCCCTTGAAACCCGAGATGCGTGCCGCTCGATCATCCAAATTGGAAGGGTGAGATCGAGGCACCTAACCAAGCATGAGAACATCATAAACTCTCAATGTGGTCAAAAGTCTCCTTAGATTCCCATCTGCATCATATTTGACCTTGTTATCCTCTTAGTCACGTGCTTTTGGATTCACAACTAGTCTTGAAGGTACAGTGGGTGGTGGAGCAGATCTGGGTATGGGAGGATTAATTGTGGTTGTGGGTGGAGTAAGAGCATGCTGACTAGATTGCGCAATCAGGTTAAGTGTAGGTAAGATGGGGCATGAACCAGTCCTCACGCAATCGGCATACAAGAGTCGGGTCCAGTCAGGGCATGCTGACCCTCTGATGACCGATCTACCACGCACGACCTGTCATGTTTGCAAACCCTCAACCGCAACTAACGCCGACCTCCATAAAGAAACAGTCAGTGTAATGGTTGTAAGCGAGCACAGGAAGAGCACATGGATAAATTTGAGGAAATGGTGCTCGCGATGATGGAAAAGAATGATCATATAGACGCCACACACCAGTCAGCTAACCATGAGATCAATTCCCATCACTCTGATGGTGCACCTCCAAAGCAGTCCCCCTCCCTCTTCCTCACAAGACAATTCTCTCCCTCATCCCGTCTCTCAGGCGGACATTGATGCTATGGTGACCCATAGCCTAAAGAACAAACAAATCCCAGGGATACAGGGTGCGACCCCTTACCAAAGGCAGCACCCTTCATATATTGATCAGGTCTCATGTCCCTCATATTACAAGAAAGGGAAGTTTCTTTTATTCAACAGAACCACGTCCCCGAACCAGCATATTGCCCACTGTCAAGCAGCATGTCGAGAAACAACAGCTGACGGGAGACTTCTTCTCCGTCAGTTTGTTGAAACCCTTTTTCAGTGGTATACCCGACTTCCTCCAAACTCAGTGCATACGTGGGAGGAAAAGGATAAATTGTTCTATCAATGCTTTTATGAGGTCGAGAGAGAGGTCAAACCATCGAACTTCTCACCCTGACTCAAGATCTTGATGAGCCCGTGGACCAGTTCATATCAAGATGGAGAGATCTGGCTTCTCACCATTCTAACCCTATGCCCGAGAAGGAAGCAGTCCAAACTTGTGTGCGGAACATGCGACCCAAGATCACTCTACATGTCGAGGCTTCTAATCCGACCTCCATGTCAGATTGATCTTTAAATCAGTGCGCATATATCACATCACCACAACGAGTCATGACAACCGTCTGCAAGCTTAGCAAACAACTGGGGCCATGGTAGCTCTCGGAACAACACATGGGGCAGCCAACAGAAAGGAGTAATCACTGCAGCCATCACGGTCACTGATTCAAAGAAGCCTCCCTCCCAATTTTTGGACCTCTCCAAAGGGGTGAGCACAGCAAAAACAATGCCTCAGGGAGGCAAGCAACAACAGTCATACAATCGGGTACCCCCGCCGGCCAACCTTAATCGGGGTGATTATTTCACCAGACATAGGAACAAGGTCTACCCCTTTGAGAAGGAATGGGTCCCTGCGCTGTTCCGATTATTATTGGAGCAGAATATGATCTAGCTTTCAGAAGCCAAGTTCCCCGTCACTTTGTTAAGGGAACTAAAGACTGTTGGTGCCCGTACCACTAGATAAGAAGCCATTACCTGTGGGAATGCACTAGTTTCTTCGCAAAGAAAATGCGAGAATGTCAGAAATTTTACAACATCCCAGTAAGTGATCCCCAAGTCACTCCTCCACCGACACAAGAAAATCTCCTGAAGCAAGACCTTCCTATCAATGAATTAGACTCTGCGGAACCCTCCACTTCCCAACCATGGATAGTCCACCACGGCCGAAGCAGACTCAAGTCCTTAAAATGAGAAGCAGTTCGCCAAGCTAGTGTTGTTCGTAAGCCTAACGAGATGAATCAAACACCACCTTAGAAAACCAGAAAGAGACAGGCACCAAGGGCTACTCACCGAAAAAACAAGACCGCTCAACCTTCAGTTGAGCAGGAATTTCTCAGGCCCCTTCCCTCACTGCCAACTTTACTGGACTTTATCCCTGGCACGGTCCTTCTTCCTTATTCATCCTATCAAGAAGAAGATCTCGTAGCATCTTTCACTCAAAGTATGTCCAATGAGGGTGACGACGTTAAAATCACTCCCTGACGGTCTAAGCATGAGAAAAACCTAAAAGATCCCCTACACACGTCTATGGTGATGATGTAAAAAGCTGCCTAGATCGGTCTGATGAGGGAAACGACTTTAA
Organism: Amborella trichopoda; assembly: GCF_054954075.1. Classification (NCBI taxonomy): domain Eukaryota; kingdom Viridiplantae; phylum Streptophyta; class Magnoliopsida; order Amborellales; family Amborellaceae; genus Amborella; species Amborella trichopoda. Next base: position 31,354,108 of record NC_142344.1, read on the forward strand.
AAGTCCCCCACCTTCTAACCCTTCTTCTTCTTCTTCTGCTTCTCATCTTTCCTCTTCTATGTCACCTTGACATGCCCAGACTTCGAGGCTCTCAACCGAGAATTCAAAGGAATCAATATAAGCAGGATGCAATGGAAACGATTAAGAAAGACCTTGGCACAGGCAACAAGATTCCTAACAGTCGCTGATGCTCTGGCAGCTAAAGCCAAGGCACAACCACCTTCTTCAAAGAAGCACAAAAAGTCCAAGCCAAAGAAACCTCAGTGGCCCCCTAAGCCCGACTTTGAGCAATGATTGAGAGAATCAAGAGGGAAAAGCTTTCATTCTCAGGAAGCTTGCCACATGATACATGTCTGTGACGTACCAACCAACACGAGGCAAACACTGCAAGCATCCGTACAAATACCGTGTGATTCATACGAGGACGCTTTTCTCATCACCATCAATGAACCTCAAATTCCCTATAATTTCCAAGTCGAACTCCTACAGTCTGAGAAACAATCTCTATTTACGGAAGACCCTACCATTCCTTAATCTGGGGAAGGTGCAGAAATTATGATCCACTCTGGACCTTTATCGGAGGTGAGATGTCAGGATCATGGGTCTCTACACTTGAGGTCGATCAAAGGATCTCTGAAATCAACAATGAAGAGTTACAAGAGGCTCCAGAAGAATGGGAAAAAGGCAATCAGACCACAGTTGACGAACTCAAAGAAATAAATCTTGGAGACAAAGCGGACCCCATACCCACTGTCATTTCAATGAATATGTCTTCAGAAGAGAAAGAAGATTTCGCTACCTTCTTGTAAGCAAACCGAGACATCTTTGCTTGGCATTACCATGAGATGCCTGGTTTAAACCCTCAAGTCGGCGTTCACTGTCTCAGCATTGATTCGACTGTCAAACCTGTCAAGCATAAATCAAGAAGGTTCAGGCGTGACCTTGAAATGCAGATAGATGTCGAAGTTACCAAACTCTGACAAGTAGGCTTCATTCGTGAAGTCAAGAACTCGAAATGGCTAGCAAATGTTGTTCCAGTCAAGAAGAAGAATGGCCAAATCAGGGTGTGCATTAACTTTCACGACTTGAATACTACCTGTCCCAAGGATGACTTCCCGTTGCCATTCACCGAGATACTCATCGACTCTACAGCTCACTGTCAAATCTTTTCCTTTATGGATGGATACTCCGGGTATAATCAGATATGTGCCCGAAGATGAGGAGGCCACTGCATTCTTAACTTCAAAAGGGGTCTTCTCTTACACAATGGTGCCTTTTGGATTAAAGAATTCTAGTGCCACATACCAAAGAGCAATGACAACCATCTTCAAAGACATGATGCACAAAGAGGTGGAGTGTTATGTAGATGACTTGATGGTAAAATCCGAAGAGAAGGATGCTCACATGAGAGACCTTGAAAAGGTATTCAAGCGGTTGCGCCTTCATCAACTTAAAATGAACCCGTTAAAATGCGCTTTTGACGTGTGTTCGAAAAAATTCTTAGGGTTCATCATCAGACATCGAAAGCTTGAAGTTGAGCCAGTCAAGATCAAGGCGATCCAAGAAATGCCATCGCCAACTACACTACGAGAATTGTGCTCCCTTCAAGGGCAGCTAACGTACATCCACAGGTTCATCTCAAATCTCTCAGGTCATTGTAAACCTTTTACACATCTACTAAAGAAAGATACCCCATTCATTTTGAATGAAGCATGTCAGGCGGCCCTTGATGACGTCAAGCATTATTTACTCAACCCTCTAGTGCTCTCTACACTAGTGTTGGGAAAACTCCTTATCCTATATGTGACTACTCTAGACGAGTCACTCGAGGTATTGTTGGCCCAAAACAATGACAAGGGAAAGGAGACTGCGTTATATTACCTCAGTCGCAGGATGCAAGGGGCCGAGAAGAATTATCCCCCTATTGAGAAGATCTGCTTGACCATGATCTTTACAGTACAAAAACGATGCCATTACTTGCTTGGTCATGAAGTGAAACTTATATCAAAAGCAGATCCTATGAAATTTCTCATGACACGCCCATGCTTGTCAAGACGCCTTGCTAAGTGGGCATTATTATTGATGGATTTTGACATTACGTATGTCCCACAAAATGCCATCAAGGGCCAAGCCTTGGCTGATTTTCTTGCAGCTCACCCCGTATCGATAGAATCTCCTTTGTCAAGCAACCTCCTTGATGAAGAAGTGTTATGTGCTGATCTTCTTCATGCGTGGGAAATGTACTTCGATGGAGCCTTTCAATCAGATCGAGGAGGAGCCGTAGTGGTATTCCTGACTCCGAAAGGACGAGTATTACCACTTTCTTTCTCTCTCGCTCAGACCAGTTCTCATAATGAAGCAGAATATCAAGCCCTTATAATCGGGTCGGAGATAGCTTTAGACCTCAACTTCGAGCCGCTCAAGATCTATGACGACTCTGAGTTGGTTATCTGACAGCTCAAAGGGATCTATGATGTGAGAAAAGACATTCTCAAGCCTTGTCACGATACTGTAAAATCATTTAGGGCCCAGTTTGAGGACGTATCCCTGAGTCACATCCCCAGGAGGCTAAACTTGTAGGCTGACGCACTTGCGAAACTTGGCACTACAATTCAGTTGTCCTCATCAGGACCCATGCTTGTTTGGGTGGCAGAATGGATACACATTAAACTAAGATTCGAGGTTGATGTCGATGACGAAAGAAATATCTTCTCGGAGTGGCCTCCTTATCCATTCGGAGTGCCCTCCTTATCCATTAGGAGAGCTTCTATCAGCTAAGGAAGTAATTTAGACTGAACAAGAAGTGGCATGGAGTCAAGGATCTAAGGATCGAAATTAAAAACCATAATTCTTTGACCCAATATGCATGGAAATTGAACAAGTAGAAGATTAGAGAGAGCCCATCACTAATTTCCTAAAGCATGGCAAGCTCCCAGAAGATTGTATCGAACACAACAACGTACGTCGAATGTCTACCAAGTACACCCGCCCTGAAGGAGATTCTCGCTTCAGACAGTCGTTTGATGGTATTCTTCTTAGATGTGTGGACATCCAAGATGCAAATAAGGTGTTAGAAGAAGTCCACTCAGGCATTTGTGGACTGCACCAGTCCGGTCCTAAGCTCTATGAATGAATACGCAGGTTGGGATATTATTGGCCTTCCATGATCGCTGATTCCTTAAGCTATGTTAAAAAGTGCCAAGTGTGCTAAATACACTCGAGCCTTGTTCACCAGCCGCTAGAGCCCTTACACCCTACAGTTGCATCATGGCCCTTCTGACAATGGGGCATGGACATCGTAGGGCCTATTGACCCTCCTTCGTCAATGGGTTATGTTTTTATTCTAATTGCAACAGATTATTTCTATAACTGGACTGAAGCGGCCCCTCTTAAGCAAGTTCCTGGGACAACGGTGGCTCACTTCGTTCGACATCATATCATATATTGCTTCAGAGTGCCCGACCGGATTATATCTGCCAATGGTCCTTAATTTATGAGTCACCACATTGATCACTTGGTTAACCAGTTCGGTTTCGAATGGAGATACTCGACTATGTACCACCCTCGAGCGAATGGCTTGGCTGAGGCCTTCAATAAGACTCTGTGCAATGCTTTAAGAAAATATGTATCAAAGACGAAAAAGAACTGGCATGAAAAGCTTCCTGAAGTACTATGGGCTTATCGTACTACTACGCGAAATGCTACTGATTCCACTCCTTACTATTTGGCCTATGTGGGTGAAGCAGTTTTACCCCTCGGAATTCAAATTCCTTCATTACATTGCTACACATCAAGGATTAACCAAATATAAGAGAGTCAAACTTTGATATCAAGAATTGGATGCGCTCGACGAAAAGAGGCTAGAGGCTCAACATAACCTTGAACTCAACCATAGGAGAATGAAGAGGCCTTTTGACAAGTCTGTCAAGGTCCGCTCATTCACTCGTGGCGATCTAATTCTAGCTGTCAAGAGGCCTATTGTTATGCATGGCCAGCGTAAAGGGAAGTTTGATCCTAAGTGGGAAGGTACCTTTATATCTCAAAAAGGTCTTGCCAAATGGAGCCTATATACTGACACATCCTGTGGGGGAGGAGGCAATGCCCCCTATCAATGGGCGATACCTAAAGAAGTATTATTTGTGATGCATATTCAAAGGAAAGGGACTCAACGCAAAAATAAGCAATACAGTCCAAACAAAGTCTAACTCTTTTTATTGCAGCAAAAACGAGTTACAATTTACAAGCCAAAAAGCCCACTATTAGGGAGGTTATAATTCTCTTGCATTTGAGGATAAGAGGATGGTTACAAACTAAAATCTGTAGATTTTCTCTTGCATCTAAGGATAAGAAGACCGTTACAGGCCAAAACAATTTCTCTCCTCATGAAGAAGAAGCAAACCCACAAAAGAATTGCTCTCTTAAAAGAAGAAAATCCACCAAGGAAAATACTCTTCCCATGAAGAAGAAGCAAAACCACTTGGAGAAGTTAGCTTCAATTCATCTGATGAGTAAGAGGACGGTTACAGGCCAGAAGATGAAGTGAAATCACTCGAAGAAGTTAGCTTCGGTTTATCCGACGTGTATATCAAACATACAAGCTAGATATCTCATCTGACGTGTATATCAAACATACAAGGTAGAATTCATTCGACGTGTATATCAAACATACAAAGAAGAATGCTCTGGCAAGGAACTAGCCTATGATGGAAAGCATATCCTATTCACAGTGGATGCCCTTCCACAGAACAACATGGACTTCACTGTTGTGCTGGAGGACATGGCTTCCAGTACTCCTGCTTCCCAGAAATTCCCACTGCTGCTCCAACCTGCAAAACCTTAGCCCAAAACTCCTTGTCCTCCCGAAAAATTCCCCGAAGAACGTTCTTTTCTTGCTCCCTTTTCCTGCAACTTCACCAAACCCTGACAGAGTTTTGATCGTGGAAACCTTCCCCGCAAAACCTTTGCTGGAATCCCACATCTTGCCAAAACTTCTACCGGGCACCCTCTGCTCACTATTAAAGAAAAACTTTTTGTTTAAGTTTTACCCTCGGTGAAAAGTGAAGAAAATGGGGTTTTACCCCCTTATATAGCCAACACTACCCTCAAACACCCCTCACAAACTAGGAATCTCGGTTGCATCCACGGGAAGCCTAGCGACGATGAGTCGGGTCGAGCTTTGATCGAGGCCCGAGGCAACTCTCATCGCTGGCTGAAAAATGCCAACAAACAGGTTGGACCAAGTCGAGATTTGAATCGAGGCCCGAGGAAACTCTCATCGATCCATATCCAGCACTGGCTGTGTGGTCGAAATTACCTAGCGCTGATTGTATTTCACCAACCACAGTGCCGACTGTCACCAAGCGATAGCACAGCACCGGCATGTGTCTAGTAACTTGGCTCCGGTCTCATTTTTAATCCAGTGTCGGCTAACTGGTTAAAAAGCAGTGTTTACCGTCTTCAACGCCGGTTGCGAAGACTCATCACCAGCTGAGCACTCTCAAGAAACAATGATCGTTGTACCAGGTGTCGGCTGTATTTTAAACAGCCTATTGTCCCCTACTCCAGACCAAAGCTTTGTTTGTCCTATCCCTATCCCCAGTGAAGTTGCACCTTGACACTACCTATTACCCCTGGTAAAGTGGAACCTAGGTCGATCAAAATCAGGACATGACTCCTCATCCCTAGTAGAAAAGTTAGGGTCATTCTTGCTGCTGCAACCCCCAGTGACCTCTAATGCCTATAAAAGACCCACATTTGTCACCTCTTCCCTAATAAGGTCAGCTTTCCTATCTGAACCCCTCATCGATCCTACCTATCTTATCCCCAAGGAGTCAGACTACTGCCCACAAACTTATTCCCCATAAAGTCTCACCTACACGGTGACCCAAGCATGATCCGCGCTACATGAATTTAGTACACATTCTAGCTGCATGACGTTAAAAGGCTCAACACCATGATCCAAACTATATGACCTTAAACTGTAGCGAAGGTCTAATTGCACGACCTTAAACTGCATGGTCCTAGTTGTATGACTTTAAACTGCATAACCACGGTCCAGCTGTATGACCTTAAACCATAGTGCACATTCTGCTTGCATGACGTTAAACTGTTTTGCACAGATCCTGGAGGCATGACCTTAAAACTCACCCCCACATACATGCACACACCTTTTACGTGCATACTCACGCATGTCTTCCCTAACCGATTTGACAGTGTCCACTCACCACCTTTACTATCTCACTGGTGAGTTCTTTCCCATCATCATTCTACATAATTTCCCAGTGAGTCTCGCCTGCGCTTACAAAATGGTGAACCATCCCTCCATCTATACTCGTCGTAAGCTAGTGGGTCACCATTTTTCACTCACCTTTCATACATCATCCATCTTTCATAGGTAGCCTCATGCTATCTCCCCAAAAGTGAGCTAGAACCACTACCATACTCACTCCATGGCCCCTACGGACTACCTTCCATCCCCATCATGGTCCACCTATATGACATTAAACCATAGTGCACGTCCTGACCGCATGACGTTAAAAGGCTTCGTACAGGTCCTGGAGGCATGACCTTAAACACGCCTTCACAAAAAAAATTATGAAATAACGGGCATGGTGTATACCTTGATAAGGGAACGCCATGAGTAAAAATGACGGACAGGCTTGGTCACGAAACCATGAGTAAAAGAGTTCCGTGAACAAAAAATCGGGCACGGTGAAAACCCGAAAAGAGCGTTGTGAGTAAAAATGGAAGAATAAGGGTGGACATGGCCTTAAGGTCATGGGTAAAAGAGCCCCAAAATAAAAAGAAGTTGGTAAAAACCATCTCTACGGCACCGTTTCCCAAGTTCAAATGAAAATCCACAAACGATGCTTGGACCAATAAACATGTTGATGCAGCACTCGCCTCAAAAGGCAGCTTCAGCCCACGCTCGAAAAGAAAAATCCTTGGTGTTACAATATCAGGATCCAAAAAAATACGAGCTCCAAGGAAAAGATTCTGACAGCCTGAGTTCAGTTGCAAAAATGGACTCGAAAGACAGAATACTCACCTAAACGGCAAGACAAGTGTCATGAAAACGAGTATCATTCTCACGAGGTCACAAACACACTTTAAAAATAAACACTACAAAGGTAAGAAACTGACAAAGCCAGGAAAAACCTGCCAGAGACTTCAGCTCGCCTAACCGACCTGCCCAGACCTTCAGGACCAGCTAACAAAACTGCCCCCGATTAGACCGGACAGATGGGACCTACAGTGGTATTCTTGCTATCAAAAGAAAACCTGGTTTAGTAGCAGACAGCTCTGACGATAGGTTCAGCGATCAAACAATCCAGACCAAATGGGAACAATGCCCTTCATCATGGCACTCAATTTCCAGATGGGCTTGATTCTGACTGACAAGGTCCGCACAAAATCCTCGGCTTCAGAATCACAAACAGTCCACACAAGGGTGAGGACTTCTACAAGATCCCTCAAAAAAAAAATTTCTCCCCCTAAAGTCTCCACGGATGGACCCATGAATAATACATCCCAACATCAGAGCATCGTAGTTACACCATTACGTGAATCTCCTCAACGTTCATGTGATCTTATAGCTAGAAAGAAAAAAGTAATATAGCCAAAAGAAATTTTTCGAACGTTATCCTTCTCTCTTCTCTCAACGAACAACATTTAGTGGGGCAAGCTGCTTGAACACATTTTCAGCACCTTGGTCCCTGATGCGGAATAAAGAGGAAGCAGGTCAATAAAGCCTGATAAAATAGTGGAAATTTCAACAGTCTCATAATCACTCAAAAATTGGTCAACATCTTCATCAGCACTCCAAAAGGCCACCTACCAAGTTTTGTAGGGATCAGACATTTCTAAGGCATTGAACACAAAGAAAATATTTCGGCAAAATCAGCCTCTTGCACCCTAATATGGACCCTGTAACTAGAGCTATTCATCAAACAGCTATGGACTATTTCCATTGGATCCAGCACGATTGAAAATACCTATAGGTCAAATTTCAGCTTAATCGGACACTCCAAGACAAAGTTATGGGCAAAATACCAAAAAGGGGTAAGTCGCACACTATTCCTATGTGGCCACTCTGCACCAAAACACCATTAAAGGTGGCTATTTTCACAGTCACGGGTAGGCCATTTTGGGGCCTATATATCACTCGTTCCAAGTCGGATCGCTCCCAAATTTAGTAAGCGTGTTTGTCTCATCAAGATGAGCGATTCGATATGTGGTACGCCCCGTGACGATGCCCGAGCAGGGAGAAAAACTAGAGAGAACTTGCCGATCCGTGAAGAAAGTTACAGAAAATTCAGCAGCAGTATGCCTTGCTCGAGCGGCCAAATCACCATTCTCGCATACCCGATCAACATGAAACCAATTGTATTATGTGTATATGGTTCGAGGCTATCTCTGGTCCGAACCTCGTGTACGATGAACGGTTGGATTTCACACACAGAGGCATCTAAGTTGCTGTAAATTTCGGCCACTGGATTTCAAGATTCTGGCTAAAAACTCAAGACGACAAAATCCTCATCCAGATAGGAAATCGAGCTGCGTTTGTTGCAACGTGATCATCACGGCATGTTCAGTGTGATTCGACCAAGAAACTAAAGAAAAAACATCAAGGAACGAGCACACAATGGATCTAAAATTTTCAAGATTCATCCAAAATTCAAGTCTCATGATCATGGCTCAAAAACATGATTCATAGCTTGAAGTTGGTATCAAAACGATCAACATGCCAAGCCCCGCAAGAAAACAATCATCTTTCGATCAAATGAGCATCAGAACAACCCCGAATCAGTCATGGAAGATCACGCAAGTTCTCGAGCAGCACCAGTGATTGTTTCGAAATTCCACACATTATTAGGAAAGGGCAAAACAGTCCTTTTACACCCATTGTTAGAATTTATTTTAATTCAATTAAATTGTAATTATCTTCAATTCTAGGAAGTTTTTTGTCATACACCTATGTTTTAGCTCAATTCTATATAAACAGGCAATGCCTCATTGTACAAAGTCTCGATTCACTTTCTTGGATCAATCAATAAAGTTCTGAATTTTGCTTGAGCTTGTGGGAATGTCTTGGAGAGAGAGAGGGGAGAGAGAAGAAAAGGATCGGTACTCTTCGATAATGTAACTTTCTCTCTCCTCCCTTTTTTTCTCATCTTTATCTATTTCTCTCTCTTTTTCTTATTTTTATCTTTCTCTCTCTTCTTCTCATATTTATCTCTATTTCTCTCTCTTCTTCTCATCTCTCTTTCTTTCTCTCTCTCTTTTCATATTTATCTCCCTTTCTCTCTTCGTCTAACACAGTCAGTAAAGCCTACCACTGACTGCATCCTCTATCTCCCCTCTGTTTAAACACAGTAAGCGAAGCCTAGCGTTGACTGCATCTCCTCTCTCTCCTCTATTTAAACACAGTCAGTGAAGCTTAATGTCGACTGCATCTTCTCTCTCTTCTCTGTCTAATACAGTCGGTGAAGCTTAGCACTGGCTGTATCTTCTCTCTCTTCTCTATCTAAGCATCGACTGCATCTTCTCTCTCTTCTCTGTCTAATACAATCAATGAAGCATAGTGCTGACTGCATCTTCTCTGTCTAATATAGTCTGTGAAGCCTAACGTCGACTACATCTTCTCTCTCTTCTCTGACTAGCACAGTCGACGATGTCTAGCGTCGACTGTGTCTTCTCTCTCCTCACTTCTTAAACACAATCGATGAAGCCTAACACCGATTGTGTCCATCTCTCTCTTCTCTTTCCAACCCAGTCGGTGATGCCTAACATCAACTGTGTCTTTCCTTCTCTTCCTCTTCCAACACAACTGACGATGCTTAACGCTGACTGTGTCTTTCACCCTCTTTTCTCCTTCCTTCTCTCTTCTCTCACACTCTTGTCCTTCTTTCTTTCTCTTCCTCTCTTTCTCTTCTCTTTCTTATTCTCTTACTTCTTACTCTCTCTTTATGACTTTCATTTTTTCAGTTATCCTTTCGTTTGATTAAGAGGGGTTGAGATTAGCCTCTCATGGTAGTTCTGTCGTCTAGCCGTAATGTTGTTGTGCCGGAATTATTGTGCCTGCTTTATTGCCTCGACAGACTAACCATCGTGTCTAGCTAGTTAGTATCGGTATTGACGTCTAGTAGTAATCTTATTGAGTCTATCTGAGTTACCAAGCCTGTTCTACTACCACGTTAGGCCAATTATTCACCAGCTTAATCACTTTACTGATCTCCCCGCCTGGTCAAATTCTTCTCTCCCCCATCTTTCTTCTCTTCTTTTGAATGTACACGCCTGTGTACGTTCACCCAAAAGGCAAGGTAAGGTCTGTTGACCCACCTGTCTTATAATCTTTTCCATATGTGTGTGATTACAAAAAACAAGAGAATACAAGCCAAGGGTGGCAATTTCGAACCAGTTTTACTACTGGAGGGGTTTGTTCGTGATCTAAGAGCGCGCCCATGCGAGCCAGCCCAAGTAAGTCCCGAATCCACCTTAAAGTCCTCTCTCATTGGTTGGTAATACCCAGCATTGTTCTCGAACGAGGTTCCCAAGAGAGCGATCGCAAAAGTCCCGAGTCTCCCTTGAAACCCAAGACGCGTGACGCCCGATCGTTCCAAATCTAGACGGCGAGATCTAGGCACCTAACCAGGCAGTCTTTGATTAGGTGGCCAATCTTGAAACATCCATAACACGCTCTTGACCTCTTACAGCACTCAGTTGCAGAGTGGTTGCTCAGTCCACATTAAGGGCATGACGGGTGCTAATTGTCCTTCACATCACCCAGGAAAATCTTTTGGGTGTTCTTATTGCGCTGAATAGTCCTCCTCCAAAAGTCTCTCCTAGGAGGCAGCCAAGTCTTTCTCCCAAAATTTCCAAAGGGTGGGGGCCTTACTCCTTTCCTTTCTCAGCCAGGACTCCTAAAAATCCTTCCTAAATTGAGTCATGGCCCTAAGCATTCTAAGGCATTCCTCAAAAGCCTCCGTGTTCCCATTACTCGAGCTCGAATTGTTGATGCGAGTCCTCGTCATCTCGATCTATAACGGGAACACCCAGACGCTAGTTACTAGCCTATTCAAAGAAAAACACTCTGACACTTATAAGACTTTCTCTAGGCCAAAAACCCTATCCTGGCTGGTCTCATACCATAACTGTCACGACCCCGCCTCCTACCCCTCTCTTCTTTTCTTTTTTTTGCTAGCCGGAGCGCAACAGGGTGCGGGATCGTGATCATGAGGTTGCAAACTCCACTCAGGTCGGAGTGGCTCAACGCTTTATAAAATGGTAATCAGTGCAAACCACAAAACGGTAATTAGTGCATTCATATCACAACAAAACACATATCATAACCATGCTTTCATATCATAGTAGAGCATAACTCTTTATCATGCATTCATATCACAACAAGGCATACATCATAATCAAGCTTCCATATCATTGCAGAGCATAACTCATTATCATGCATTCATATCACATAAAGGCATGTCTTGCTACAGGCATTCATATTATAATAGGGCATGTTATGCACTTATTTCTCATTAAAAATATATTTCTAGACTTATATAAAACATCATAATTCATACATAAAATCATACCACCAGGCCCATTAACTCAAAAGGCATCATTTCTGGTTTTTCACAATAAATATGGTCCACATTTAAAAGCATATCGAACTATTCAAAAACCATTTGGACCTGAGATCACTTTTAATACAAACTAGGCTCATAAAAATACAACTTTCGTGAAGGGGATAACCCCAAAATTTGGCTTAAAGCTTTTCAAACTGCTTGGTCTTCTTTGGATAAAGTTCCTGTCTTTGTAGCAGAAAACATAGTGTGATGTTCTCATAAAAATTGGGCATAATTTTCAAAATATATTTAATTTTATCATGCTTTCAAAACTATTTTTATAATAGGCTCATTTAGAATTGGTTTGAGCTTATTCTAATATATTTTAGTCAGTTAACAGTTCCACACAAAACATGTAACCGTTTTGGAAAATTCTTGTCTTTACAGCAGAAAACATAGGGTGACATTTTAATGTAAAAATGGGTATAACTTTCAAACCACATGGAATTTCATCTTGATTCCAGAACCATTTTTAAAGTAAACTCATAAATATTTCATTTAGAAGTGTTTTGCCACATCCATAACACGCTCTTGACCTCTTACAGTACTCAGTTGCAGAGTGGTTGCTCAGTCCACATTAAGGGCATGACGGGTGCTAATTGTCCTTCACATCACCCAGGAAAATCTTTTGGGTGTTCTTATTGCGCTGAATAGTCCTCCTCCAAAAGTCTCTCCTAGGAGGAAGCCAAGTCTTTCTCCCAAAATTTCCAAAGGGTGGGGGCCTTACTCCTTTCCTTTCTCAGCCAGGACTCCTAAAAATCCTTCCTAAATTGAGTTATGGCCCCAAGCATTCTAAGGCATTCCTCAAAAGCCTCCGTGTTCCCATTACTCGAGCTCGAATTGTTGATGTGAGTCCTCGTCATCTCAACCTATAACGGGAACACCCAGACGCTAGTTACTAGCCTATTCAAAGAAAAACACTCTGACACTTATAAGACTTTCTCTAGGCCAAAAACCCTATCCTGGCTGGTCTCATACCATAACTGTCACGACCCCGCCTCCTACCCCTCTCTTCTTTTCTTTTTTTTGCTAGCAGGAGCGCAACAGGGTGCGGGATCGTGATCATGTGGTTGCAAACTCCACTCAGGTCGGAATGGCTTAACGCTTTATAAAATGGTAATCAGTGCAAACCACAAAACGGTAATTAGTGCATTCATATCACAACAAAACACATATCATAACCATGCTTTCATATCATAGTAGAGCATAACTCATTATCATGCATTCATATCACAACGTGGCATACATCATAATCAAGCTTCCATATCATTGTAGAGCATAACTCATTATCATGCATTCATATCACATAAAGGCATGTCTTGCTACAGGCATTCATATTATAATAGGGCATGTCATGCACTTATTTCTCATTAAAAATATATTTCTAGACTTATATAGAACTTCATAATTCATACATAAAATCATACCACCAGGCCCATTAACTCAAAAGGCATCATTTCTGGTTTTTCACAGTAAATATGGTCCACATTTAAAAGCATATCGAACTATTCAAAAACCATTTGGACCTGAGATCACTTTTAATACAAACTAGGCTCATAAAAATACAACTTTCGTGAAGGGGATAACCCCAAAATTTGGCTTAAAGCTCATCAAACTGCTTGGTCTTCTTTGGATAAAGTTCCTGTCTTTGTTGCAGAAAACATAGTGTGATGTTTACATTAAAATTGGGCATAACTTTCAAAATATATTTAATTTTCTCATGCTTTCGAAACTATTTTTATAATAGGCTCATTTAGAATTGGTTTGAGCTTATTCTGATATATTTTAGTCAGTTAACAGTTCCACACAAAACATGTAACCGTTTTTGAAAATTCTTGTCTTTACAGCAGAAAACATAGGGTGACATTTTAATGTAAAAATGGGTATAACTTTCAAACCACATGGAATTTCATCTTGATTCCAGAACCATTTTTAAAGTAAACTCATAAATATTTCATTTAGAAGTGTTTTGAGCTCGTTTAGACATATTTTAGTCAGTAAACTATCCCACACAAAGCATGTAACAGTTAAGAAAATTCTATGTTTTTACAGCAGAAAATCCAGTGTGACCTCCTTATAGATAAATAGCTATAACTTTCAAACCATAGGGAATTTCATAAAACTTCCAAAGCTATTTTCAAATTAGATTCATGTATCATTCATTTAGAAGTAGTTTGACCTCATTCTAATTTGTTTTGGTTAGCGAAAAGTCCACACAAAGACCCAAAAAATCCCTGGAATTTCATTTCATAGTTTTGGCATACTTCAGAAAATGATTAATAACTTCCAAAATAAAATATATATTATAAGAAAGTCTTTTTTATCTTAAAATAGATTCACAGGGGTGCTTTCCTACCAAATTTTATTGCCAACAGATGTATCTTCAATATTCTGTCTATCATACAAATAATAGTCATAGTTCTAGAAAAACAATGCACATTCCAGCCAGATCTCAATATCATACATTCACACATATTTACCATCACATCCATATTCATGAGTGGACTTCACACTTTGATGATCTAAATAGCATGAATCAAACAAAAATTGGAAAACATTGAAGTTAGATCCACTTACCTACCGCAAATGAAACTCCAAAGTCTTCCTTCAACTTCACCTTGACTGCCAAGCTCCAATGGCTAAGGTCCAAGCTTAAGGAACAAGGCTTGGAGAGCTCAAATGACTATGGGAGGAAAGGTGAACATGGGTGAGAGATAGAAGCCCCATTTCATGGGTAGTGGGATGTCTACATAATCACATATGGTGGCAGCATGTAATGGATAAGTAGTGACAGCATGGGACAAGTGGCACACAAGTGGCATCCACATGGCACACAAGAGGAGACAGAGAAGCAAGCACGAGAGACATCATAATTATGGGCTCAGCAAGCATGGGAGACAAGCATCATTGTGGGTAGAGTCAGCATGAGGGACAAGCATGATTAAGGGTACAGCAACCTTTTGCCACTTGGCGCACAAGCATGGAGAGAGAAAGAGAACATGAGAGAGAAGAACTCCCTAGACTACCATGTACCACCCGCGCCCTCAACACGTGTCCAGCCACCCGCGTCCAACTGCGCATTCAAGAACGCACACTCTCTGGCGCACTCATCGGTGCTCAACATCATATTTAACCATCCATGCACTCATCGCACGCACTCGCCCATCCGCGCACTCATCATGCTCAATCGCTCATCTATGCACTAGCCCATCCGCGCACTCATCGCCCACGCATTCGTTGACGCTTATCCGCGCGCTACTTTGCTAATGCTTAAGCACACGCTTACCTCCGCATGCTTTTCGCAGACTCATCTACCCACCTGCACATCCATCCACGTGTATTCGCCTGTCGGTGCTTAACCTTACACTGCTCCACCATCCCTCTCAAGTTATCCATGCGTCAGCTCCCTCGTGCCGACAGCTCACTGGCGCACTACAATATGCCAGAAAAGTCTGGGTCCTTACACAAACCGCTATTTCTAATCTAAAGAAGCAACTCCAATATCTTCTTGATCAAATAGAAGTAATTAGGAAAGGAAAGGCTAAAGAGGAAGAGCTCCATCTCTACTCATCACCTCCAAGCCTTTACCTAGATTCATCCCAGAATCCCAAAAGTCTGATGAATCTGAGTTCTTTCAAGGCTCAGTCCATGCGACCACAACAACCTTATCAAGGTGGGACCTTTATAGTCCCGAAGCCTATCAGATAATGAAAAAGATGGAGTACGAACCCATGGCTAACAAAGGACTAAATGGTGGCAAAGAAGTAATGGCACCCTTTGCACTTATTGAATCCACAGCCATCCAACATGTCAGCAAGAAAGGTCTCGGTTATATGGGGACTTCTTACCCACCTAACACACCCAACAAGGTTGCTCACGTAGTGGCATCTCAAGATCTGCCACCCTCACTTTCTAAACTCGCTCCTCTTAAAGTAGATCCTTCCCAAGCCATTGAGGCATCTCAAGATCTGCGACCCTCATCTCCTGAACCCCCTCTTCTTGAAGTAGATCCTTCCCAAGACACTCCGACATCTCAAGATTTTCCATCCTCAACCTGAAACCCCTCTTCTTGAAATAGACCCTTCTCAAATTGCTCAAGAAGTGGAAACTTTCATCACTTCTCAATTTGCAAAGACCTTGAAAATTTGGGAGATGGAAGAAAAGTTGTCAACCCTTGAACATAAGATGAAGGTGCTTGACATTTCAACAACCTTCTGACCCCGTACCCTCTGATGAGGAGGAGGTAGAAGAAACATTTGAAGTATTGGAAGATGGTGGACAAGCTACAGCTAATGATTTGGAAGAAATAAAGCTAGTGACAAAACTAACCCACGACCGATCTTCATCTCAGCCACCATGCTTCCCAAAGAAAAAGAAGAATATACCACCTTCATTTGAGAAACTCGAGATCTTGTTGCATGGCACTACCATGAGATGCCTGAGCTTGACACTCAAGTCGTAGTGCATCAGATTGATATTGATCCATCCTTCATACCTTGAAAGCAGAAGTCAAGGAGAATTCGAGTTGATCTTAAAATCCAGATTGATGCTAAGGTGGTCAAGCTCAAGGCAGCTAGCTTCATCGCAGAGGTCAAATACCTAAAGTGGTTGGCCAATGTTGTAGA
The DNA here is from genome assembly GCF_054954075.1 of Amborella trichopoda. Classification (NCBI taxonomy): domain Eukaryota; kingdom Viridiplantae; phylum Streptophyta; class Magnoliopsida; order Amborellales; family Amborellaceae; genus Amborella; species Amborella trichopoda. Next base: position 31,370,363 of record NC_142344.1, read on the forward strand.
ACAGGCAAATCAAGGTTTGCATTGACTTTCGAGACTTAAATGGGACATGTTCGAAAGATGACTTCCCTCTCTCCTTTATCTAGATGCTTATTGATTTGATAGCTAATTGATAAACCTTCTCCTTTATGGATGGTTATTCGAGGTATAACCAGATAAAGATGGCATCGGAAGATGAAGAAGCTACGACCTTTGTGATTCTCAAGGGAGTTTTTTACTAAACGGTGATGCCATTCAAGTTGAAAAATGTCGATGCCACCTATCAATGTGCCATGACCACTGTTTTCGAAGATATACTGCACAAAGAGGTGGAATGCTATGTAGATGACTTGGTGGTGAAATTAGGTGAGAAAGGCACCCACATCAAAGATCTTGAGTGAGTCTTTGGATTCTCTGACTTCATTAACTCAAATCAACCCTCTAAAGTGCTCCTTTAGTTTGTGGGTGGGAAAATTTCAGGGATTCATTGTCAGGTATCGAGGTTTGGAGATCAAACTTGTCAAAATCAAGTTCATTCAAGAGAAGTCGTCTCTGAGGAATCTGCGAGAGCTCAGATCTCTTCAAGGCAAGCTTGCCAATATCCAAAGATTCATCTCTAATTTATCAGGACGGTGTAAACCCTTTACGTGCCTGTTAAAGAAAGATGTGCCTTTCGAGTGGGACGAAGCATTTCAATCGGTTTTTGAAGAAATCAAAATCTACTTTCTAAACCCTCCTATACTTTCAGCCCCTATACTGGGGAAACCCCTCATTCTCTATGTGACCCCCTTGGATGAGTCACTTGTCACCGTGCTCTCTCAAAATAATCAAGGTGGAAAAGAGACAACCTTGTATTATCTCAGTCGAAGGACGCAAGGGGCCAAGGAGAATTACTCCTCGATGGAGAAGATGTCCTTAGCCTTGATCTTCACCATCCAAAGCTTTGTCCTTATTTATTGGCACATGAAGTTTGGCTTATTTCACGAGCTGGCCGCATTAAGTTTCTCATGACGCGTCCTTGCCTATCGAGCCATCTTGTGAAATGGTCACTAATCTTCATGAAGTTCGACATTACATATGTGTCACAAAAAACTGTCAAAGGGAAAGTGCTTGTAGACTGTCTGGCAGCAAACTATCTAGCAGCACATCCCCTACCGGCAGACTCTCCCATGTTCAATGAATTCCCTAATGAATATGTATTCTGCATTGACAAGCCATATGATTGGACGATATACTTGGATGGGGCCTTCCAGTCAGAATGAGGCGGTGTAGGAGTAGTTCTCTCTAGCCCTCAAAATGGCATAGTTCTGCTATCCTTCTCTCTCTTGGGGGTAAGCTCTCATAATGAAGTCGAATACTAAGCACTCATCATAGGCCTTGAAATTGCTTCTCATATGGACTTGAAACAGTTGGCAATTTTTAAAGACATGACAGCCCAAGGGGGTGTATGATGTAAGAAAGGACCATCTTAAGGTCTATTATAATACTGTCATGACCCTCATGGAAGAGCTTGAAGAAGTATCCCTCGAGCATGTTCTGCAGAGGCTCCACTCACAAGCTAATGCGCATGCTAAACTTGGCGCAACAATCCAGATCCTTTTGGAAGATCCCACTCCAATATGGGTCACCGAATGGGTATCGAGTTTGTAGATAGGATCGATGCTGGCGATGAATGATATTTGTTTCCAGAATGTCCTCTTCACTCATTCAGGGCGTTACTTGTGGCAAGAGATTCCCTCCAAGCTGCAAAAGTCGTCGAACGACCTCCTACTTCTGAGCTTAAACAGAAAAATCCAAAATTCCAAAATCCATTGTGCATCAAGATAGAGTATGCTACAGATTAGCGAGAATCCTTATTCAAGTTCCTCAAGCATAGTCATCTCCCGGAAGATTGGGTCCAACACAATAATATACAAAGGATATCCACCAAGTATGTGTTGCTTGAAAGAAACGTCCTATATTGCTACTCTTTCGATGACATCCTCCTCAGGTGTGTTGATTTGAAAGATGCAAACCTGGTGCTCGAGGAAGTTCTTGCTGGAATCTACCGCTTGCACCGGTCTGGACCCAAACTCTATGACTGAATTCGAAGATTGGTTGACCATCTATGATTATGAATTCACTAGCCTATGCTAAGAGATGCCAAGTTTGTCAAATACATGCAAGCTTCATCCATCAAGCACCTGCAAACCACGGTGGCATTGTGGCCTTTCTCACATTGGGTTATGGACATCTTGGGGCCCATTGACCTACCTTCTGCCTCGGGGCATGTTTTCATCCTTGCTGTGATAGATCACTTCTCTAAATGGGCCGAAGCAAGCCCCAAGAGTTATTGTGGCTAACTGTTTTTGCCACCACATTATCTATTGATTCGGTGTCCCTGACTAGATTACCTCGGATAATGGCCCCAATTTTGAAGCTAATACATTGACCACCTAGCCAACTAATTTGGCTTTGAGTGAAAATGCTCGACTATGTACCATCCTCGAGCTAATGGCCTCGCTGAAGCTTTCAATAGGTCTCTTTGCGATGCCCTACGAAAGCCAATCTCTAAGACAAAGATGAATTGGCATGAGAAGCTTCCAGACATTTTATGGGCTTATCAAACCACCATGCATGACCCGACTGAGGAGACTCCTTACTCCTTGGTTTATGGAAGTGAAGCACTCCTTCCGCTCCAAGCCCAGCTCTCTTCAATTCGACTAATTGTGCATCATGATATGACCGAGAAAGAACGAGCCACCCTTCACTACCAAAAGCTAGATGCCCTTGATGAGAAGAGATTCATAGCCCAACAAAGCCTTGAAGTTTACTGAGGTCGAATGCGATGAGCCTTTGACAAAGCAATCCGGGTTTGTTCATTTACATGTGGCGAGTAGATCTTAGTAGTAAGACAGCCTATCATAACCCATGGTTAGGATAAAGGGAAATTCGAGCCAAAATGGGCAAGAGGGTCTTCCCCAATGGAGCCTACATACTGGCTCATCTCAATGAAGATGAGACTATGCCCTCAATTAATGGATGACATTTGAAAAAGTACTACCCATAATCCTTGGTCCAAGCTGCAAGACCTTAAATTGTGTGGTATCGGTCCAAGCTGTAAGACCCTAAAACTGCATGGCATAGGTCCAAGATATATGACCTTAAATTATAATACACATCCATGTAGTATGATGTTAAACTACGTGACTCTAGATCTTGGTGTATGACCTTAAAACGCACTAATCACACGGTGCCACCGACCATAAATACACCTCCCCTATGGTCTTGGTAGCATGGCCTTAAACATGCCTCCCCTATGGTCTCGGTAGCATAGCCTTAAACACGCCTTCCCTATGGTCCCAAGGCATGATCCTAAAGTTGCCTCCCTAAAATGACGGACATGGAAAAACCCCATAAGGGCGTCATGGGTAAAAATGTTAAGAAAGAAAAAAATGACAGGTGATGTAGTATCATCTGCTATCACGAGTAAAAACGTCAAAAGAAAAATGATGGGCATGACGAAAACTCGCGAGGGTGTCATGGGAAAAAATGTCAAAGAAATAAATGAGAAAAAAAAAGAATGACAAGCGCGGTAGTATTATCCTCTATCACGAGTATAAATGTCAAAAGAAATAAAAAAAATGGGCATGATGAAAACCCGCGAGGGCATCTGGAGTAAAAATGTAAAGAAAAAGAAAAGGGCGGACATGGTCTAACAACCATGGCTAAAAGCCCCACAAAAAAAAATCTAACAGGACTTTGTGAAAACTAGAAATGGCATATACCCTAAGGGCTTGGGTGAAAACCTGAAAGGGCATTCAAGTCAAGAAGAGCGAAGGCCAAGGTAGAGAGATGAGCAAGTCAAGAAGAGAAAGGAAACAAAAACATTGGGGTTTACAAGTTCAGAGAGTCGCAACCCCGTCATATAAGAGAAAGAAACAAAAGCGAGAAGATCAAGGAAATAGAAACGTCCTTAAAGTTATCAAGGCCTCATTTCTCTCTTCTCTCTCACATCTCTCTCTCTTATTTCTCCCTTCTCTATCACATCCCTCATTTCTCTCTTCTCTCTCATGTCTCTCCCACTCTCATCCCCCCGGCCCACTCTCATTCCCTCACACACTCATATCTCTCCCACTCTCTTCTACCCCTCATCTTCTCTCTCTCACCAACAACTAGGCCACCAGTTTGGCCTCTCTCCCTCTCTTCCTCACTCTTTCTCTCTCTCCCTCATGTCTCTCTTCTCCCTCTCTTTCTCTCTCGCTCTCTTCGTCACTTCATCTTCCTTTCTCCCTCTTTCCCTCTCTCACTCTCTCTCAATTTCCCTTTCTCTCTTAATCTCTCTCTTCCCCTTTAGTCTCATTCTTCCTCTTCTTCTCTTAACCTCTGTCTTTCTTTCCTTTAATAACTTTCTATGTCCTTCTCGTTCTCTCTCAAACTCTCTTCTTACCCTTCTTCTCTCTTACCCTCTCTTCATCTTCTACTCTAATCCTCTTGCCCTTTCCATCATTGTCATTTCTCTCGGAAGGGGGATACACCGAAAGGCTATCTGAGCTTGGAGAAGTCTGCCCTCCTCTTAGTGTCTCTTCTCTTCTCTTCTTCCTCTAATTCACTTCTCTCTAATTTTTAATAATCTTTCACTCATCACTCACCACACCGATCTTTAGGAGGTCCTTCTGGGGTGCATAAGGTTCATCCCCTAACATAGCACCTTGTAAATCCTCTGAGTATTTGGTCTTCGATTTAATACCTGTTTTTGTTGCTTCTAATAATATCTCTTGGGGGAGGCAACGATGGAAGGCAGTTTGAATGCCAAGTGATCCATTTCTCTTCTTCCTCTGAAACTCTTCTTCTTATTTCTTCTTCATCTTCTTTTACCTCTGTGTCTCATTCCTTCTTTAGCACAACCCCTACCCCTACTACCCCTTTACCATCCTCAAACCACTCAACAAGGACACGTTAGGGTTCTCGACCCATCTAGCCATCTCATACACATGTCTAAAGAGTGAAATGCAGTGCAAGAGAGCCAGAACCAACCGTGCCGACAGGTAGGGGGCTTTTCACTTGTGACCTAAGAGGGCTGCTTGAGCACCTAGGCATGTTACAAACCCAATCTATGAGGTAGGTCCGACTGCATACCCTAAATTTTTCTTCTTCTTGGTGCTAGCAACACACGCACGTACACAAGTGCGTGCCGCAGACTTCGAGAAAGCGATCTTGGGTTGGGCCCTACACTAGGTCCGCGAGTCTGCAGAGGCAAGTCAAGAGTGAGGCCCAACCTAAGTGTTTGCTTTAGGACCATAGTCTTTCCATTATTCATTTTTAACAAACAATACTCACTACCTAAAGCTTCAGTCTTTTGGTTTCCTCCAATGAAGATGTGTTGCTTGCTTAACCCCAGAGATTTGAAGTTACGATATCATCTTTGATGTTTAACACATGAGCTTTAACTCCAGAGCAAAACACGAAGATGCACCGGCCGGCTAGCATGCTCTCAAAGACAACACAAGAAGATTCTTTATTATTGGCATTGTTTCTATTGAACCTAAAGTTCGTAACAATGTGACCGACTTTCTTGCACATAAAATATTTCCTCTTCTCTTTTCTAGCCTTATTATTTTCTTGTTCTCTCTCTCCCCTTTTCTTTTCTTCATTATTATTTTTATTAATGAATTTCCCTTTCTCGTTGTTTGTTTTGAAATAATGTTTAGAGTTTACCATGTGCACCGCACACATTATCTCTGCTCCTCAGTCTTTGGAAAGGTCACAAGCTTCTCTAGCTTAGGAGCAGTCTTTCTAATAGTAAGAGATGCCATAAATACTTCACAAGAGGTGGAGAGAGTATTTAGAAAGTGAACCACTTGCATGGGTTCATTGGACCGCATGTCGATTACCTCCAACTCACGAACTAAAGCTCTGAAAGCGTGCATGTGCTCGACTATCTTCCCTCCTTTTGGCATCCTCAAGTCATTGTAATTTTTCATGGCAAGAGTCTTTCTCATAAGTGATGAATCAGCAAATTATTTCTCAAACCTTTCATGCATGCCTTCTGTGGTCTTGATAGTCTCCGATGCGTACGAGTCGTGCATAGCCACGAGTAGGATATGTTGCTAACATATTTCTATGCTCCCACTTGAAGATGAATTCCCTCTTGGTAGAGATGGTAGAGCCTCGATGAGTGGGATATCATGCAAACCTTCCTCATAAAGCACATAGCTGATTTTGCACTTTTATGGGGCACAGTTGGTTCTATTATATCTCTCGATATTTAAAATTTTAGAAATAAAACTTTCTTTTGTCATTCTTTCTTGTCCCAAAATTACAAAAAGAATAAAAATAAACAAAATAGTAGCAGCAAGAAACCCTCGCTCTGATACCAATGAAAGTTGACTATGTAAATGCACGGTTTATGTAGTTCTAAAATGTTCTTGGCGATACTGATTAGAACACGTGCATCTACCCAAGTATTACAATTAGAACTCAAATAAATGAAAGAAAAAATAAAATATAGACACTCACTTGCTGCTACTTTTCAAAACCTCTTTACTACATAATCAAAATTATATCAATTGAGATTGGGAATAAGAAATATAAGAAAGCATAAACCGAGATAATGTGCCAAAAGATTACCTCTAATGGACTTTGCAAGCCCCACATAGGGTCTCCACCACCGATGACGCACGTGATCTAGGTCTTTCTTGAATCTCAACAAATGGGAAATTAGGCTAAACCCTTATTTTGTACTTGAGAGCATTAATATAAACATGGACCTTTCTTTCTTCTCATTCTGTGTGGGGCATGCCCCTTGCTTGTATGAAACCTAGGGGTGCGCCTTTGTCTCTAAGAGATTATGTGAGATAGAGAGAGAAGAGTATAGCGAGAGAGGGTGGCATGCCACCTATGAGTAAGAGGGGAGAGAGAGAGAGAGAGAGAGAGAGCTCAAGGCTTAGGTGCAGTGAAATGACCCCCATTGAGATGTTTTATAGGAGTGAGGCTAGGGTTTTTATGGTTTAGCCATCCTTATGAGATGCCATCTAGACCATTGATTATAGGTGACCTGTAGGGTAAGATATCTTAGCCACACAATCTATAGATTAGCCATCATGATCTAATTGAAGGTATTAGAAACTTATTCCTCAGCTTCCTTTACCTAATCATATCAAATATATTGTGTACAGAAAGTACATTATCTATTTTATTTTATTTTCAATCAATCCTTACTGATTCCTTTTTTTAAAAAAAATCAATTAATCTCTTTTCACAAAACTTCCCATTTCATTCAAATCAATTTGCATGGCTTAATGTACAAGCTACATCATATGGGAAGTGAGAAAAGGGTGGGGAGGGGGGGGGGGTCCCACTCTATGGAGGAATAGTGGGCCGCATGCCCCCCATCAAGGTGGGCCTAAAAAGGTGGGCCCTAGAGAATTATGTTAAGTAATTTAAAACTAATAACTGATTCTCACTGAATATTTAAACACCTGAAAATTCAACTTTAGCATATTTAAAAATCAATTTTAATGAAATAAAATATACAAAGACTTCTTCAAATAAAATTTTAATTTTCTAAAAATAACTAACAAAATTAATTATTTCAATATTAACGTTATGTGAATCGGATCCAACTTCATTAAGGAATATTGCAAAAACATTGAGCACTCCATCTCTACTAGTGACTATGTCTCACACTCATTTTTTCAAACTGACCCAGTAATTCCCATGATCCACAATGCATCACAGGACTCCATGATTGGACTATCAAAGCCATTCAATAGGTGATGAGAACACAATTCTAGTCTGTGGACTACAGGTTCCCCCTAGGGATACACTTCAACCGCACATACCTGTGCACACTCATCACAATTGGTGCATGCGGGCTATCTCTCACACATGTACATGCAACACCCTCAATAGTATCTACTTCTCAATATGGATGTCATATGTAAATGCTTTGTGATGGTCATGATGAGTATTTGGCTCTTGTTCCCTCAGGCTTAGCAATCATTTATAAGGGTCACTAAGTTCCATGGC